>NW_008590226.1:70776-72565 GCF_000691845.1 Merops nubicus
CCTAACTGGAGCTGCTGTGAAGATTTCAGCAGACAGCCTTTAAGGTTAAGGTGTCTTGGTCTGCTGTGGCTTTCAAGGCTCAGGTCTTCAGTTCTTGCAGGCTCTCCTGCTATTACTCTTTGCAGAGACTACTCAGCTTGTATTTTAGAAGCATTTTGTCAGCTTGTTTTCCTTTCTCATCACAGTGGTTTGAGGATAGGTCTTGGGGACTCTCAAGTTCTAGGAGGACAGATACTCACAGCCCTTATGGTCGTTGGGAGGTTAAAAGCAGCAAGAAGCTGAATCCAGCAGGAGCTTCTAAGGGGGCTGAGCATCCCTCAGGTCCCATGCCACCCCTGTTCCTGCAGGGGCAGTTCCTGCATGTGCTTCTTCATTCCTTTTTGTCATTTTTGTGGCTAATTTCGGGTGCAAGCTGGAAAAGGTGACAGTGCTCCTCTGCCACTGACAGAGTCTGTGTCCTTGGACAAGCTGCTTCAGCTCTTCATGATGCCATTTCTTGTATGCAGTCAGCTGTCCAGTGACCTTCCCCAGCTAAGCAGGGAAGGTGGGAGCACTGTGGGGAAGGGGAAGGGGTGTCTGAAGGTGAACAAGCCAATGGACAATGCTGGAAGAGTTTGGCTTGAGACACTCCCTGTTGCTGTTGTTTGACCTGGTCACGGTCAGTAATTGGTCACGAGAGCAGCACGTTGGCAAGTGCCCCAGTGACAACTGAAAACCTCTGGGGAGAGCGTGGACAGAGTGGAAACTGAGATTATTAGTGGTAAAAGCAGAGGAGTCTCTTCATTTGCTTATGGTGCTGCATAACTTGCTGCAAAGCTGTCCCTGCTGCTGCCCTGCTCCAGTCGACGTGACGGCGTCCCTCAGGGATGGCAGCAGGGGCTGTCCTCAGCAGCCCCAAGGGCCGTGGCAGTGTTGGAGCCCCCCTGCAGGAAGGGCAGCGTGGGGACACGGGCACCATGAGGCTTTGCAGGGTTTTTTGGGGGGCTAGATGGGCTGGCAGTCTGGCAGTCCCCCTCTCCCTCCGCAGCGGTGCGTGTGACGGCGACGTGTGCCCGGCTCAGCCCCTGCCCCCGGGGTCCCAGCTCTGCCTGGGGCTGGGACACCTCGGTATTAAAATGGGTTTGGTTTGTCTTCTGTTGGCCCTGCAGGTCTGAGCAGTGACAGTGGGCTCGGGGGCAGCACGGATGGCAGCACTGACATCCTGGTGTTCGGCTCGGTGGTGGACAGCGTGACGGAGGAGGGTGAGTGTCACAGCCTGCTGGTGGGAGCCTGGGCAGGTGGCCAGTCTAAGGCAGGGTGGGTCAGCACTGTTGGCTGGTGCCAAGAACAGCAGGGAATGGGAGAAATTGGAAATGAAACCCTTTGGGGTCATCTCTCTCCATCCTTTTCTGCCTCACAGAGTGCGAGGTGTCGGAGGAGTCCAGCGGCGAAGCAGAGATTGAACAGGAAGCCTCAGACCTGGAGGACCTGAGGGAGCTGCATCCTGGCCTGTTGATCTACAAGGCAGCACAGGCCCGAAACCTGCCCCTCATGGCAGAAGCTCTTGCACATGGTGCTGAAATCAACTGGGTGAATGATGAAGATGAAAACAAAACTCCTCTGATTCAAGCTGTGATGGGGGTAGGTTGTGGTGGTGGCTGGGAGGGCGTTGGGGCACTCAGAGTGCCCTGACCACGAGCAGTGCAGCCCAGTGCATGCTCATGCATCCTCTTGGTACTGCTGGCTGAGTTGATTTAGAGTTTCCTCTTTACCTTGCCAGGGCTCCTTGATAGCCTGTGAATTCCTGCTG
>NW_008590226.1:72596-79473 GCF_000691845.1 Merops nubicus
AAAGAGATAGCCGAGGCCGAGCTCCCTTGCATCATGCCACCTACCTGGGGCATACTGGGTGAGTTCCTCCTGCCTTACTGGGATGTGCTTCAGCTGAGAGCCATGGGCTGGGGTGGGCAAGGGAGCTGCCTTTGGTTCATTGTCTGTTTGCAAAATGTGCCTTTCTATGTCACATCAACAACTGGATTGTCTGGAGGATAGTTGCCCCCGTGGTGATAGACGGGGGGTAGTTGGGCCCCTGCGCACCCATTCCTCTCTCCACACCAGCACAGCATTTCCTGATGTAGACCAGTGTACACCTGGGGAGGGACAGTGCCCTCTGCCTGCTTCAGCAAGGGGCTGGGGGAGCTGGAATTCCTGCTCTCATGCTCTTCCCTTTCCCTTCTGCAGGCAGGTCTGCCTGTTCCTCAAGCGAGGGGCAAACCAGCACGCGGTGGACGGCGATGGGCAGGACCCACTCAGCATTGCTGTCCAGGCAGCCAACGCAGACATAGTCACCCTGTAAGTGCAGCCAGGACTGTCCAAACTCTGCCTTGTCAGCAGCCCTCAGGGCAGGAATAACCCAACCTCTGTCCCTTGTGCTTTCTCTCCTTCTCTCCAGGCTGCGTCTGGCTCGGATGAACGAGGAGATGAGAGAAGCAGAGGGTCCCTTTGGACAACCAGGTCAATATCCCAGCAACAGCCCTACTGAGCTGCAGTACAGGAAGTGTATACAGGAGTTCATCAGCCTTAACATAGATGAGTGTTAGTGACAACTCCCCCACCTCCCCTTTGCTGGCTTGAAGTTGGGCTGAGTTTCTAGAAGCCCCCGAGAGCCCCATCCTTGGTATATTGGTGTTTCTTGGATTGGTCTGTTTTTGATGCCTGCACGTGTAGGTTGAGATGCACCCAGGAAGGAAGAGGGGTCTTGCCTGCTAGCGTTCAGTTCTCATGCTTGACTACTGGATGGTTGGTTTTGTGGAGGAGACTCCTAAAGGCATAACCACAGACCGTGGCGTGTGGATTTGAATGTGTGAAAAGTGTGGGAGATGAGTTTAGCATTATAAAAAGGAAAAAAAAAAAAGAAAAAAAAAGAAAAAGAAAAAAAAAAGGGAAGAAAAAGAAGCAAAGGAAACCCTCTGTCACCAGGAGAGACTCACCAACAATGCGAGCAGACGAACCTGCCTCTGCCTCAGTGCAGCTACCGTGCACTGAGCTCCCCTCTGAACACTTTGGGGGGCATTCTGGTCTGGAGCCTTCTGTCCTGGCAGCCCGACCAGCACCCTGCTCCCCTAGGACTGCTGCAGCACCTGGGAGCTGCCAGGGCCAGTTTGGAGAACTCCAGGATGAGCTCTGAGAGGGGAACAGGCTCTTTCCTCGGCGCAGAGAAGCTTTTCCTCGGGCAGGCACAACGGCAGGGGTGGGATTGGGAGCATTGGCTTCTCACCTGAACTGCTCTCAGGACTATACCAGCCACGCTCCCCTTTTTCTGCCCTTGGTGGCTAGCTGGTCGAAGCCATAGCTGGCTGCTCCCCGTGCCAGGGAGCAATCCACACAGCTCTAGGGAAGCAGCAGGGCTGATTTTTCAGAGGCTGGGAGAAGCTCGTCGCTGGCGATGGGCTCGAGTCAGGGAAGAGAAGCCACATCCAGGTCCCACTGCCTGGCTGGCTTGGCTGCACGGGGCCATTTGACTTGGGTTCACTTAATTTCCTGGTCACTTCAGCTTTCTGACTGAGCATCTCTGTGAAGGAGACTTCTAGTTGCATGTGTGCCCCTCCGTGCTCTCCCCCCGTGCTGCAGTGCGAGTAGAGCATCTCAGCAGCTGGCCCTGGGGCTTTGGAGATCCCCAGCTCCAATGACTGGCAGAATCTTCTTTTTGTTTCTTTCCTTTTTCTTGTATTCCTCTTTGCTGGAGTGGGGGAATGTGATTCTACTTAGAGCACTTTGTTGCTGTGTTTATGGTCTGTGTTACAGGGACCGTGCTAAGGTAGCTCTGCAGAGGTGCTGCATCCCTGTAATCCTGTCTCAGGAGGGCTTACAGGGCACACTTACCACTGGCAGATCCCCTGGCTGGGGGTTTGGATGCCAGGCTGAGGTGTGCTCCTTAAAGAGCCTCTTCAGCATGCCCTCAACTGCAGTTGTCAGTGTTCAGGACTCGTGGGTGGAAGTTCCCAGCTGGTATTTAGGCTGCCTGGGCACCTCGGCTGCTGGCTCTGGGGCTGGGCCATAGTGCCTTATGGATAGTGCTGGGATCTGGAGGGGATCAGGATCCCTCAAGGAATGCAAGAACACCAGGCAGAGTTCCCCATCCTGCTGCACTACATCCCCAGTGATACACATCCGTATCATTTCTCATCCAATACACATCTGACTTCTTTATTTTGTGTACTGGCTGCTGTCAAGCTGCAGCCCTGAGCAGATCTGCCCTTCCTGGGTTTGTTTCTCTTGACCTAATTGTGTCCTCAAGATACTGAAGCAGCAGTGATCCAGCTCTTCACTGGAGACACTGCCCTCAGAGACTGAACCAGCAGCCCTCAGGGTCCACCCACACATCTGAAATGGGGCAGTAAAGAAACTCTGCTTGCTCTCTAGTAGAGTGTCCTCTCAGCTCAAAGGAGAAGTCCCTGCTTCCTTAGGAAGGTGCTGACCAAGTTTTGCTGCAGCCAGGCCTGTTTTCTGTCTGCAATCTGGGTCTTGAGGTCCAGCATTGTATCACTCTTGTTCCCTTTGGGATGCACAGCACCCAGTGCTGAGTTCTGAGCTCAGTCCCAGGGGTCTGGTGTGAATCTGAGTGACTGTGCTGGGACTGCTGCAGATCAGGGGCAGTGCAACATCTGCCCCCAGGGCCTTTCTTGCTTCCCTAGGTGATAACCTCCTTCTGCTAACCTTGGGAAATAAAAATGAATGAGCTTGGCTCCATCAGCCTTTTCACCACTGGCACTGCATCCATGGCATGTTCTCTGTTGCCCCACTGCCTGTGCCAGGGGAGCAGTGCTGGGCACACAGCCTGAGCCTGGGCAGCTCCTGGCTGGTGTGGGGCTCAGGGGAGTGCACCCCTTGCATTCTGCCTCCTTAGCTCTTCAGTGCCTGCTCTGAAACTGTCCTGTGGTCTCTGTCAAGGCAATCCTCACCCTGAACTCTGAGCAGAGGCTGTGGGAGCTGGCAGAGGGCAGGTCACTTGGTCTCTGTTCACCTTCTCCTTGGCTGTGGCACGCTCAGGAGTGATTCAGGATGTGTGGGATGAAGCAGCGTGGCATAAAACACCATCATTGCTGCCATTCAGCTTCAGGGGAAGTAGGATGTCTAAATCCTTAGCTCAGAGGACAATTTCTGTGTGTAGGCACTGAGTGGAGCTCCCACGTGTGTCCCTGGAGTGCTGGCACTGAGTGAGGAGGGGCTGTCTCCAGGCACAGGCCTGCCTGAGCAATACCCAGTGCAGAGCTGCTGCTGCTGCTTGGGCTCCTTCCCTTTGCATTTGATATGCCCTGGGTTAAACATTCTTCTTCCTGAGACCTGGGTGGAGGCAGAGCTGGCACTGCTGCCTGCCTGGTGTGTCTCCTGCAGGACTGCAGAAGGTTGCTACTTTCTCATGGAGCTTTAGCTTTTGGTCCTTTATCTTCTTCACGGGTCAAGTCGCCCTAAATTCCAAGGGGCTTCCCCCCTGAGCAGGGTGGTGCCTTTGCCTGGGTGTCACTGCCCCTCTGGACACCCCTCCTTGTCCCTTGAGCCCTCTTACTCTGCAGCTGGTGTTCCTGCCAGTGTGTTCCCAGCCTGAGCAGGGTCAGGAGGGGATCTGGGCTCTCCCAAACCCCTGTGGGTGCCCTGCAGAGCTCTCTGCAGAGCTCCCCTGCTGGCGGATGCTCCCAAAATGACTTGTGGTGCTGAGCCTGTTGGCAGCACAGCCAAGCCCTGAAGCCTGTGCCTGCCTTCACCAGGACTCTGCTGTGCTCGTGGCTGGGCCACCCACATCAGCTCTTGGTGCAGGAGCCAAGATCCAGCTGAGGACTCACTCTGCTTCCCGGGGTAGGAGCGAAGAGATTCTCTGCACTGAATCCTCTTTGATGATCCTATCTCCTTTTTACACTTCTCTGCACCAACGCCTGCCAGTGCTGATGTCCCCTCCAGTTGTGCCCTTTCCCAGAAAAAGGCCACGTGGAATCCAAGCTGGCATCTTCCAGGGTGCTTCAAAGATCTTGAAAATGAACTGGGTGTTTCACCACTGCCATGGTCCTACTCTGTTAATGAATTTCAGCACGGTCCTTGCCTAGCAATGGCTGGGGTTTGTTTTTTTTACATGTACAGCAACTTAAAACACCCCAATTGGTTTTCCAGCTTTTTGTGAGAAGTCAGAAACACGACTGATCCTTTCTGTGAGCCAGTGGGAGCTGGAGACTTGGTTTCCACTCTGGGTGGTTTTATTTCCCAGTCAGCAGGAGCAGCTCATGAGAACAACACAAAAACCATGTACAGTTAGGTCCATTGAAGCTCAGACTCACTGCTGAAGTACATGAAGTTAAAGCATATGTAAATACTGATGCAAAAAGCAGTGTCTTGCAAGACAATTTATCTATTTAACATGTATTGGTACTTTATTTAGATTCAATGTATAAAGCAACTTTGTGCACTTTTCCTACCTACAGTATTGGGGGGTTTTATGTTCTTTTGTTATGGGTTTTGTGCTGTCTTTTTTTTTTAATCAGTGAAATTGTTAAGTATTTAATTTATTATTGATGTGCCCAGAGGACTAGTGCAATTTTTATTCAATACAGTTTGTCTGTATTTAATGTCAGGATTTTTTTTGTAGCATTGTTAGGGAATATCTTTCAGAACCTGTCTTTTTTTCCACCACCACCACAGTTTTCCTTTCTTCCCCCCCTCCCTTTTCTCTTCTATTTTTATTATACAGATCTGGAGGCATTAAATGCCTCTAGTTTGAAATATAATCAAACACTTTAGTACATCCTGCAGTTTCTAAAACAAAAAGGTTCTCCAGGGGAAAAAAAACTATGCTAAGGAGGCACTTCTCAATGTTTTCTGTGTTTATTGGATTCTTTTGGCTGAGGGGGGTGTGTGTGGGTGCTTAAAAGTTTGGAGAGGAGAGTGGGGAAGTCGTGGAGAAAATTTTTCAGCCAACTCAATGGCCAACCAGGCTACAGGGAAGACCAGAGGTTGAAGACTTTCTATTTTTCCTTCTTCAAACACAACTGTAGTCGTGTGGTACAATCCTGTTTGAAATGCCTAACCCCAAAACTGTGCTTTTTCATTCTTTTTTCTTTTATTTCCAAAGAGTGTGTGTGTTTATCTACGTGGCAGTAACTTGGTTGCAACCACAGTTAACATGAGGAGATTTGCCTTGGTCTAGAAAGCAACATGCCAGGCACTGTCAAAACAGAAATGGACCCAAACCTCAGCCCTGCAGATTCTGCCATCTTTTGAGTTCTTTTTTTTTGAGATCTGGGTGAATATTTCTATACCTGTCCTAGCTTTTATTTGACTCAACCTAAACCCTATAACCAAGTGCCTGGACAGGTAGTCTAGGTTTGAATCTCTGGGGTCTGCCACATAGTCCCTAATTCCAAAGGGGATCAGTTCAGGTTGCTGGCAAGGTGAAATGACACCCTCTGTGTTCCCTCTCCCCACGTCATCCAGGGAAGCCTCAGGTTATTTTAATATTGTTGTCTCTGAGATGCTCTCTGACGTTCCTTTGAGCAGCCTCAAGGAAAAAAAAAAAACATGGAATTGGAAGAAGTCATGTCTTTAAAGACAAAGATGTGACAAGCTGAGACTGCGATGGGCATAAAACAGATCAGTAACCTCTCAGCCAGCAAAGATGGCCATCCTTTATGCAAGAGAAAAACTAAGACCTCCTAAAGAAGTGCACTGATGAACTCACTGTCCCCCAGCCCCTCCTCCCCCCTCCCTGCCCGAGCATCATTGCTCTCAACCAAAGACAAAAGGGGAGGGATGGATTCGGTGTGATGAGCTGGTGACAGTTCTCTGTGGGAGTGCCCGTGGGGGAGAGCCTGGGGTGCTGCTGGCTGGAGGAGGGGGCTGAGCAGGAGGAGGAGTGGGAGTTCTGAAGAAACGGGGCTTTTTTCTTGGGTTTTGAGATTCCAAAATGCTGCTTCCATAGGAATGGGGTTCCTACCTGTCCTCAGGTAGTGGGGAATTTGGGGTGGGGCACGTCCCTCCTGAGCTGTGTCCTCAGCGCTGTGGGAGGGGGGGAAATGGGGCAGCTGAGGAGTTTTGGGGAGGGAAGGAGGGTCAGAGGGGGGGGTAGAAGCCAAGATAGTTTCCAAGGGAGGAGGAGGAGCCCGTGTGTGCCTGAGATGGCTCCAGAGGCTGGCTGACACAGCAGCACTTGCTCCACAAACCCAGCTCAGCACCTGGCACCTTGCTGCCCCGCAGGAGCAGGTCAGTGCTGTGCCCCAGCAGGGGCCAGGGCTGCCTGCAGGTTGGCAGTGGCTCTGCAGAGCTCAGCTGCCTCCCATCCCTCCTGCCCCTCCAACAGCACACAAGTTCCAGTGTGGATTCCCCATCCTGGGGGCCCTTGACGTGAGACCTGTGGCTGCTGAGGCACAGAAACCTTTCTGACTGTAGGGTTGCAGAGCCAGCCTGGGGGGGGTGGAAGCCTTTGGGATGAGGAAGCTGAGGCAGCTTCTCCCTGGCAGGGGCTCTCTGTACCTTCCTATCTCAACAGCAGGGAGAGGAAGAAGCTCTTTAGCCAGGGCAGAGCTGCTGGGTGTGGGTGACAGCTCTGTGACACTCTCTATGGCTGGGCTGCTCTACCCAGGGCTGGCACTTGCTGTAAATAAGCTATAACCTATTAACCTCCTTCACTTGCCTGCTTTCAGTACAACTTTGTAACACGTTTTTTAATTCCCCCTTTTCCCTACAC
>NW_008590226.1:79576-111826 GCF_000691845.1 Merops nubicus
TCTTCTATTGTCTCTTGGAACACTGTTAATAAAAATCTAGATAAACTCCTTCCCTCCTCCTTCTTTGGCTTGATTTATTTATGTAAGATTTCTTGCCTTGTTGCCTGTATTAACTGGATCTAGAAAACCATCCCCTCTTAACCTGTTTTCCTCCTCCTCTGCATCCCACAGCTTGAATTTGGTTGCAGTGAGTAGACTGGAATGCCACATAAAATTCTCCACATTTTTTGGTTTGGGTTTCTGTGACTCTCTCTTGTGATGATGTGATTTCAGGGTGCTCTGGAAGAAGGCTGGGGTAAAGGTTGACAGGCTCAGCTCACACACAGCCCCTCCCAACCCACCCAGTCATGTTTCCTCAGAGCACCTCAGTCGGTTAGTGCTGGGTATGCTCTGAGCTCTGCTGGTGGCTGGCCTGGGAGAGGAGACCTTGCCCTAGGTGAAACCATCAGTCTTCTGCTCATGGACCATTCCCCACATCTCCTGGTGCAATTCCCCCCCTTGGTTTCTCTCATACTCTGTGTCTGTGGCAGAAAAATAAAAGGAGAAGAAGAAAAGAAAGACTGGCCTGGCCTCATGATTTCTGTCATACTGGGCATAGGAAACATGCTGGAAAAGACAATTCTGGACTAAAGTCTGGTTCTCCCTGGAGGAAGGAGCAGATCCTAGTTACTCATCCTGGTGTGCTGGTGAGCTCAGGGGAGGAGTTATCAGGGAGGTACCTTGGGCAGCAGGAGCATCTCAGTCATTGAAGGCACTGCTGGAAGAGCTGCGTGGGCTTCCAGTCAGTCAGCACAGAGCCTGGGGGGGCCCTGGCTTGCTCCAGCCCTGCTACTGACTCCCACTGGCACCCCTTCATTTGACACCCTATTTCCCATCTGAAATGGAGACTCTGGTCTCACCCAGCCAAGGAGAAATCCACTGGAGAGAGAAATGCCATGATAGAAACCCACATCTCCAGAAGACTCTCTCTTAGTTAATGAGGATTAAATGCTTAAATACCTTCAAAAATCTGGGACTGGTGCTTTACTCCAATGGTAGGAGTCTTGTGATTGGAGCTGGATGTGAGTGTTGCCAGAACAAAGGTTTTGCTGGTGTGCAGGGGGGTCAGTGAGCTCACTAAGTGAGGACATGGTCATGATTTTACCTGCATGGTGGGGCTGCTGGGAGGAGGTGACAGCAGCTCTCTGTCCCTCTGCCTCTGACACCACCCCACTGGTGCCAGAACTCAGCATCAAGGACAAGTTAGAGGCTGTCACTGGGTCTCCACAGCAGAACTTGGCCAGTTCAGCACTTCTTTACCTGTTGTTGCCAGCTATGCTTAACAGTTCCACAGCAGACCCATTCCAAATAAACCCTGGAGAGATGAGTCTTTCCTGTCCTAGAAGAGCCACCTCTTTCCTCTATGGTGTATGAGGGTTGGGGAGGTTAGATGCTCAGTTAAAGAGGGGCTCAACTGACCCCAACAGGAACTTTACAGGTAGGTCAAGTTGGTTTTGCAGCAGGCACAAGGCTGCACCTTTATGGAGCATTTCTGGGCCCAGAGATCAGCAGATCCTGGTCAAACCCTACCCAACAATGAGGCTCCTGTGACCTTTGCCACCTGCACGTGGATGATGCTGAAGTTCTCAAGACCTGTGGGGCTGGATGATTCAGGCTGGAAAGAGACAATTCTCACCCTCCAGTGTGCTCAGCCATGAGCTGGGGTGGAAGGGGACGGTGTTCCCAGGGGAGCTCTCCAGAGGAGCAGCCCCTTCTCTCAGACCACTCTCTCCAGCCAGCTTTGGGAGGCAGTATGAAGTCCTGCCATCCACTTGGCTTGATGGAACCAAGTTTTCCTGTTAGCTTTTCTCTCAGCACTCAGCTGAGGTGCCCTGGAGCTGTGCAGCTCATGGCAGCTGTGGATCTACCCTCCCAGTGACCAGGACACTTCTTCTCTCAGAGAAAGGGCACGGGAGCTCTGTACCAAAGACCAAAGGGAGCTGCACCTGTAGAGGTGAATTCCTGGCATCTTTCACTGATCTTTTCCCCTGGGGCTACGTGAGTTCATGACCAGGTAAAAATGAGCTCAGTAGCCCAGGCCATGGCAAAAATTGCCCTAGAACATCAAGCAGCAAACACAGAGGGAGGACATCGTTAATGGGTGCCTAATTATCTCTAGAATTGCAGCATAACTCTGAAACCATTCCTGCATCAGAGCTGCTGCTGGGACACCTGAACTCTTTGCCTTCACCCAGGGTTTGCACAGAGCCTGGAGTGAGCTGCCATGGGGAACTATTACCTGACAATGCCCTTCCACAGGCTGTTGTTTTGTCCCAGTACAGGTGGACTGATGTTGTACCTGCCACGACAAGCCCTGAAATCTGTCTGCCAGAGAGGAAGACAGACAACTAGTGAATGACTTTGTCCCTGGCTGAACAGTGTCCAGCCAACTCACACCAAGCCCTGTGTCCCTGGCACCATGAAGCTCTGCCCTTGCCCAAGAGGCACCCTGAAAGCTCTTTGCACCTCAGAGCTCACAGCTCCCAGAACAGCTTTGCTCCTTCAAGTCTTAAAAGTCTCTTTACTCACTCTTGGGCTTTGGAAAAAAAAACCCACCAGTAATATTAAAAGGGAGGAATTATCCCAAATCTGATTGTGAAGCAAGAGTCCTGAGAGCAGGATTCTATGCACAAGCTCATGAATAACCCTGTTGTTATTAAAAAGGACTGGAAAGCCAAAGCAGACCCCCCTGGGGCAGTGTGAGGCTAAAGAGCTGGGCTCTGTCCCTCCATCCCATGTAGAGCTGTCTCTAACATCCTCATGCAAGTCATGAGTCCCAAGGGGCCATGATCTCCACGGGTGGGGAGTATCAAAAGCAAGGCAAAGCAAAAACTCTGGGACTAATGCCTCTTCCTGTGTATTTTTTACAGGAGATGCTACCTACCTGGACATCTTCTGGGAGTTCTCTCACATGGCTTCAAACAACCCTGAGAAACTGAAAAGGAGGAGCCTGCACTTCAGCCACTCGTGCAGATAGCCCCCTGCCTCCCTGCTGCTGCCAAGACCTTCTGCTGGAAGGTCCAGCTGGGAGCTGCTGAGCTCCAGGAAGAGCAGAAGCACCTGGGCAGGTGCCACAGGCCAGCTGAGCTCAGCTAGTGAAGACTCTCTGCTCAGATGGGCTTCTACCAGCAACCTGTGTTCTCCCTGGGACCTGCTTGTGAGTCCTGCCCAGGAAGAGGAGAGACCTTCCAGGGGCAACTCCAGAAGAGGTTTGCATCCAGACTGCAGCTGTAGGTCCCATGCCTGAGGTGCCTGGGTGCAATCTGAACTGAGGAGCTGATCTTGCAGCTCTTGGTGCCCTCCCTGCCTGGGGAACTCTCCCCCTTCAGTCCCCTGCAGCCAGCAGCACTGGTGCCACTGGTGCAGGTGTTCAGCTATGGGCACAGCTTCGTGCTGCTGGGAAGAGACCAAGTCTGAAGGGCTCAGAAAATGGAGAAGTGGATGCTGCAGAATCTCTCGTGGGGGTGTCACTGGACCAGGCTGCTCCTGAACAGCCAGCACTGGCCACGGGATGTGATTCCCTGTGACCCCACATGCACACCCCCCATCCTCTCACAGGACAAAGGCCACCAGGGACACCAACAAGCCACAAGGCTCCTTATCCCAACCAGTCCCCTGAGAAACCTTTGGCAAAACACTTCATTTTGCTGTGTGACTCACCTTTTAAGACACCTCTGCCACGCTCTGGGATACTTGGGTGGGCATGGACCAGGAGATGAACCCCTCTCCATGGGGACTGCACAAGCAATCCTGGCAACAGACTCCAGCTCTTCCCCTCAGGGGATCTTGCTCTCCTGCTGCTTGTGCATCTCACTGGCAGGAGAGTTGTCCTCTCTGGGGGGCTCAGATTTCAGAGTTATACTTGGCATTTTTATTATTGTATGTCCTAGTTACCAAACCCACTAAAAGGTTGTGTGTGGACTCTACAGGTGTAGGCACCACGACGTAACAAAGAGCACTGGCAGGATGATCTGTAGGAACTCTCACATGCTGCCATGTGCTAGATCCTGTGGCAGAAGAAAGGTATTTTATTTTTAAAAGGTGGGAGTGACAAAAATCTCCCATGCCAAGAGGATCTGTCAGCTGAGAATAAAGACAGGAGTTGTGGTGGGGTTGTTTTTAATTCACACATATTTCCTCGTTCTGTCTGATTCTAGATCTCCTCCAGCCAGTGAAGCACTTTACTATGAGAAAGGTTAAAATAGGAAATTTTTCTGGCACAGGTTTATGGCTTGAAAAGAGGAAGCTAAACAAACTGGGCAGTGGCTCAGGGCTCAGGGGGGTGGGTCTGCAGGAGAGCAGCTGCCCCTTGGACTGCTGGCAGCCCTCTGGAGAAGAGCTTGCCACCCAGGGAAGGGACCCCAAGCGACCTGCTGCCTTTCCTGCTGCTTAGCTTGAGTTTCTGGCCAAGGAGCAGCTCTCACAGGAGCTTTCCATGGGGGCAGAGCAATCGCCTGGCAGCCTGAGGAGGGAGCTGGGGCTCTGGGTTCAGACCTTTCTGTGTCATTGCTGTGGGGTTCTGGGTTTAACAGCGACCCCCATTTGTGCCTCAGCTTTGGCTCCTTGCTGGAAATGAGCAGCTGAGGCACAAGGAGCTGCACACAGGACAAGAGTTTCAGTGATGGTATCACAGGCACTGAGGTATGACTCTAGTGAAGAATTTGTGTTTCTCAACTCCAGCAGGCTATGGGAATGTTCTGTAACAAAGAGGTAGCTACTAAGCTGAAAATTAGCCCACACCCTCTGAGAAGGCTGCTCTGAGCTACCTTCAGACTGGCCACCTCTCATTCTTCCACTAGCTCAGAAACCATTCTGTCACTCTGCTGAAGGTGGCACCAGCAGAGGTGAGGCCAATTTTCCCCATCTCCCTCTCCACAGTGACCCCCACACCTTTTTCCCCTTCCAGTCCTGTGTCTCCATCCTGCCCATGGACGTTGCCCACCCACACCCCGTGCTGCCAGGGCCTCTCCTGCCTTGCAACACCCCTTGCTCCTCTGGGCCTGCACGTGTGTGAACTGCAGCACACACCCCTGGGGAGAGATCCCTGTCTCACATTGCCACATCCTCCTTCCAGATCTGACCAGCAGGCAGACATTGCCACCTGGTCCTTGGTCCTGCACGCCTCTGCCCCAGAACTGCCTTCTCCTGGAAATCATCACACCCAGCAGAAGCCTGCAGTGACACTCTTGGTGCACTGGGAGCCCTAGAAAGGTTCTTCCACCAATTTCCTCTTCCTTAACCCTTAACCTTCCCATTAGGTACCAGTGGTACCAGGTCTGGGGACTCTGAGAGGGGCTCTGAGAGCCAAGTGCACATGTGTGCACATGTCCATGTGGGTGTATACCTGAGGCACTGGCATCTTTCAGCAGTGACTGCATGGCATCCACGTGAATTTTGGCTCCCCAAGGGACATCTAATTCCTTTCCTCTCTTTCTTGTCCTTAGTGCTTTTTGTTTTCATGGTCTCCTCTCCCAACAGGGTCACCCAGACTACAGTATGGCACAGAAATCACTCTTGCCAGGCAGTACAGAAGCCTCATTTCCCAGTGCAGAGACCCAGAGGGAAGGCTGAGCCCCCCACTGCCCTGGAGCCCACACCTCCCTGGTCACTGGGACCTGCCTGCTGTGCCACAGCACAATCCAGCTGGGGCTGCTCCACCTCTCCAGCTTCTCCTTGGGAATGACAGAGAAATCAAGCCAAAAAAGTGAGACTTTCAAAAGCACCTTCGTGTTTGGTTTCCAGTGGTGTCAGCAGGCTGTGAGCTTCCACCTCTGTGTCTGGAAGCAAAACTCTTTTCATGATTTGGCTCTGTGTGTTTAGGCTTCTGGAATTAAGGTCTGGGCTTTGAAAAACACTTTTCCAGAGCCAACAATTAGGCAGGAACAACCCCAAACACCAGCTGAAGGCAAACCACCAACTCCACTGCCAGTCTTAGTCTGGATTCAGAGCATTTTATTATTTAAAAACCTTACAAAACAAAGCTCATTGATTTCTTGTTACCTCTTGTTTTCTGCAGAAAGTCACAAACAAGATTATAACAGAGTAAAATGCTCCTGTGCAAACACCATCATCAAAAATAAACCTTTTATGTACACATAAGTTACTGTCAAATATTAACATCACAACTTCTCTATTTATAAACAGGCTGCAACAAAAACGCAGCATTGTTTTCATCTCCTAAATAAATCAGATGCTTCCTCTGGGACACAAACCAAGCTATCAACCCCTTCCTTCTCTTCCCTTTAAGCTCCTAAGTCTCGTTTGAAATAATCTGGGTAAAGTTTAAAAGCATCTCAGCAGCAGCATTCTGTGCATGGTCCTCAAAACGCAGCAGTGCCAGGTCCAGGGCAGATGGGGGGTTTGGAAGCAGGGCTGCAATCTCTGGTGACTGGTGCTCTGCCCTCCTCAGGACACCCCTGACTGACAGGAGCCTCCACTGGAGGTCTTTCCATCACCAGCCAGGCTGACTTGCCTCTTGGATATGTTTGTGAAATGTAGATGGGCCTGTCTGAAGCCACTGGGCTGATTTCCTCACAAGGATTTCAAAGCTAAAAGGCAGGAACAGGCTTTTATGAGACCTCATCAGCTGCCCCAGACAGTACAAGTAGTTTTCCCCTCCCCAGATACTCATTAGGAACAAAAGAACATTGTGTGAAGCCTGAATCCAGGGCACAGGGATGGATTAATAATGGGCTGGTAAGAGCTGGAGGAGGATTGCCAAGCTCAGCAGTGTGGTGTTGAGGTGCCAGAATGGTTCTGTTGACAGATATTTCTGACAGCACCTGAGCCCTGGGGGAGTTTGAGGTCTCCCACTTCTCTGTGCACACAACCAGACCCTCAGCTGTTGGGGTGCCCACCCAAAGAGCTGTCCTGTGTGTGTCTAAAGCCATTGAGCACCACCTCTGGGCAAAGCTCTGGCCTTCCCACCTTGCTGGAGAGTGGGTGAGGATGCAGGTCACTGTTATTGTCCATGGCAACAGCCACTCCAGAAGGGGGAGGAGGGGTGGAGCCATCCCCCTCCCCAGCTGCCTCTTGCACAACTCGGTAGTTTTCTAGGGTCAAGCTGACACTCGAGATGGTAGGAGTGTGAGCTACCTTCAATGTCTTCTTTGCCCTGAACCTTTGGTAGCAGAAGAGGAGAGACAAGACAAGTGTATCTATGAGCAGCTCAAACATTTCCACCACAGACAACACCGAGGATCCAAACCAGAGGCTCCACTGGCTTCCCATGCTGGACAGAAGCAGGTTCTCCTGTGGAAAGAACCAAAGGTTGTGTTTACCAAACACAGCAGACCTCTGGGAAGGGGAAATTCTTGCCTATTGCCAGCAGGCCAGCTAGCTGCTTGAAATTTGGGGGGTTAATTTTGTGTGATTGTGGAAAATGTGACCCTTTCAAGGCTCTTCCTCAAAAATAATCCTCCCTTACACCTTGGGGGCTGTGAATAACCCTCCCTCCAACCCTGCAGAGCACACCACGGCTCATGAGAGGTAACAAGGTTTTGAGGTGAGGTCGTGGAACCTACTGAGAGCAAAGGAGACTCGTTCACAGACTGGTAGTTCAGCTGCTGGTAGAAGATGGTCACCTTGGCAATATCCTTCCTGTGTTGGAGAAAGGGAGAGGTTAGCCCTGGGGGGATGTCCATGTGTCGTTCCCCTGGTGGACATTCTGGTCTCAGTGTTGGCTCATAGCTGGCCAGTGGGTCTCACCACTCATTCAAGCTTTCTTCCTGAGGGTGTTTAACATGAGCTTGGGAAAAGCTTGTAGAAACTGCCTCTCTTACAGTGCTGTGAGGAAAGGTGGGAAATTCAGTGGCTGACCCATCTCTTGTCCTCCCTTTCCAGTCCAGCACCTACCAATCCCACAGGGATGGCTGGGGAGGGACTTTTTAGGATCTCAAGTAACAACAGGACTAGGGGGAGTGGGGCAAAGCTGGCAGTGGGCAGATTCAGGCTGGATTTGGTTTACACCTCTTGCATCTCACTCCAACTCTACACAGGGGTCCAAAGATTATTAGACCAAAGATTCAGAAACAATTTGGTTATTTGGGTAATGACAGGAGTAGGGGGAATGGGGCAAAGCTGGCAGTGGGCAGATTCAGGCTGGATGTGAGGAAGAAGTTCTTCCCCATGAGAGTGGTGAGACCCTGGAATGGGTTGCCCAGGGAGGTGGTTGAGGCCCCATCCCTGGGGGTCTTTAAGGCCAGGCTGGAGGAGGCTCTGGGCAGCCTGATCTAGTGGGAGGTGTCCCTGCTCATGGCAGAGGGGTTGGAACTGGGGGATCCTTGTGGTCCCTTCCAACCCTGACAGATTCTGATCTGTTTTAGCAGAGGGCTTTAGAGCCCTAATGGCTCAATGGTTGGACTTGATGATCTTGGAGGTCCCTTCCAACCTAAAGGATTCTATGATTCTATGATTCTATGATGGAGTTCATGCAGAGTTTGAACAGGAGCACCTTCCCCCAGGGACTAACCTGTTGCTGGTGGAGTTATATCCATTCTGATGCCTCAGAGCCTGGCGGATCCAGTCCTGCAGCAGAGAACGTGTGTGTGTGTTATGGCCAACCCTCTCTCCTCAGGTTTTGCATGTTGAATATTTTATAAGCAACAAAATGCTCATTGTAAAGAATAACAAAGGATGTAATTGGCTGGTGGATGACATTTAGTGGTAGCTATCAACTAGCTGCTGTATTTGCCAGAAGAGCCAGGAAATATACACTGATATTTGAGGGGTGTAGTGATCTGGGTCTTAAATTCTGCCTTTAACCCCACCAAATAATTTGCTCTTTTAAAATGCATTGGCTGTATTTAAGTGTACATCATCCCCTATTACACAGGGATTAATTAGCTGGTCATACAGCCTCAATGCCCATTTAACTTTAGAGCCTGGGAAATGGCAAGAGGTCATCTCCTGACTCACAGAGCTTCCACTGCAGCCCTGCAGCACCTCACCAAGAGTAATGAGTGAGTTGCTGCACCACAACACCCACTGGAAGCAGAAAGTCATTAGCACCAGGCTGTAGGTGGGAACTAAGGCAGAGAGGTGAATTGCTTGAGGTCTGAAGGAAGTTTGGCTTAGAACTGGCACTGAATGTACCTCCCTAGCCTCTTAGCCTGGCATCTCAACTGCAGGATCAGTCCCTTGGGCCCAGGTTTTGGACCAGTTTGTGTTATTTGCCACTTTCATTGCTGCTCAGTCATTGTTTTCACCCTGAAGTTTAATGCCCCAGCAGCCCCAGTAAATACAGTCCCCCCCTAAACACAGCAGTTGTCTCTATGGACTACCTGAGATTTCACTGATGGCCACTTAGCTGTCCCAGCAGACACCTTGTACAGTGATTCCCTGATGAGATAAAAAGGGAGATTATGATCACTGAGACTCTTGGCATTTAAAAGTGAAGGCATGAAGAAGTTGAACAATGGTAACTACTTGCCCAAACCAGAAGTTCTAAGGGCAGCTCTGGATAACCCTGGAAAAACCTTTGTAAAGCAGCTTAGAAAATAAAACCAGAGGTTGTCTGGAAACATTTCAGGTCAGGAGGAAAACTAGAAGGGTTTAAAAATCCTGACAACTTTTCTTTGCTGCATTCAAAACCAAAGTATTTTATATTTTGCTTTGAAATGATGTCTTTTCTTTTTGAAACTGGCCTACAATAAAAAAGGGGGATGAAGAAAAGTAAAATAGGGTGGAAAATGACACAGTTTGGTTTGGGGTTCATAAAATATTTCAGTGAGATTAAAACAATTCTACCCCAGAATTTGGGGTTCTACCCCAAACCAGGAGAGTGACCTACCTGCAGGGCTTGGGGCACTGGTCAAAACAATTGAGGTGATGATTTCTGAGCCTGTTGTAGAGCTGGTAAAAGCAGTGACCTGGTGAAAGAAATGGGAGAAACATCCTCAGGCACTTCCTGGGGAAATCAGAGGCTACCAAGTGGAAGTCTGCCACAACCCCTGCCCTCAGGTGGCCTTCCAAGCATCACTGGATCCTCCCTCAGGTCAGGTTTTGCCTCACTCTCACTTTGGAATGGTTCCAGATGGGAACTAAACACCTGCATTGGAGGCAAGTGCCTTCCTTGTGGATCTGCTGAGGATAGCCCAGCCAGAAACCCAAGAGAATCTACTCAAAGCTTTGTCTTACACCACCACCACTGGTCCTGTGGCAGAACTTAACCCTAGATCAATGGTGTTAATAAAGAGGTGCTTGACAGCATCAAGATTTTTCATGCACTAATTTGATACCCATGCAAATAGCCAGGAAGGTGTTGGCCATCTGGCTGGAGTCAGTCAGGAGATGATAGTCTAGGTGGGAAATGGGCACAAAGGAGAAGGGCAGCAATCTATGGAGCCATGGAACCAGTGGAGGGTGTCCCCATGGCCAAGGAGACAGCAATCCTCTGCTCTTACCCCAGGCAGGCTGCTTGTTGTAGTCACAGTATTCAGCCCCAGGAGGCAGTGGGTAGTAGTAGTAGCCACAGCCAAAAAGTGTGAAAAGCAGAAATCCAAACAAGCCTGGAAAAGAAAGGAGGTGTGAAAAGCTGGATAAGCCACAAATTCTCCAGTGCCCAAACCTTCAGTCTGCAGCATGCAGCTGCCAAGAGCCAACCCAGGGATTTTGGAACTGCAGAAAGTCACCAGAGCTTGCTGGTGCAGAAGGTTTCCACTTCTCATTCCCTGTCTGTACCTCTGAGAACCCTCCTGAACTCAGCAAGGTACAATTTCCTCCAGCTCCCTCTTTCATTATGCCCAGTAATATCCCACTTAAATAGCCCAAAAGTCTAGAGGCAGGAGGAGCTGCTTGCACAAATAAAGACCTGATGGACCAAGAGTGTCCTACTAGGTGAGCCCAGCTGCCTTGGCTGGCTCACTGCCTGTTCTCTCTTGTGTTAGGAAGAGGGAAGAGCCCCAGTGCCTGGCTCTGAGCATCTCCCACTCACTAAAGCCCATTCCAAGTTACAACATCCTCTTTGGGAGCTTCTTTTCAGGAGGGGCACGGATCTGCCTCCTCTCTCCAGCAACAAATCCACTGCTTTGTAAAAGCCCTCTGGAGGCCAAGGTATGACTTGTTTGTTGTTCATCCCCTCTGAAGGAGCTGGGGCCTCAGCCAGGAGCCCTGCCAGTACCTGCAGGGTGTAGGAGTTGTTGTACAGGAGTTTAACATCCACATCACTGCCATCAGTGGTGCACTTGCCATAATTGCCACCCAGGCGATTCACCTCGTCCTGTGGACACAGAAGAGTGGCCTGAGTGATTAGGAGCTTTAATTGGCCCTAGCCATCACCAGCCAAAGGGAACTGGATGGAGCATCCTGCACAGGTCAGGAAGTGGAGCAATCTAGGGGAGCTGCTGAGCTATACCTGGCTAATGAAACCTGTACACAACAGGGCAAAGGCAGGAGAGGGCACGTGGTCAGTCCTCTTGCTTCAGCTGACAAGCAGAACTCCTCGTGCCCAAATCATAGAATCACAGAATCCTTTAGGTTGGAAGAGACCTTTAAGATCATCAAGTCCAACCATTGAGCCATTAGGGCTCTATAGTCTTCTGCTAAAACAGATCAGAATCTGTCAGGGCTGGAAGGGACCACAAGGATCCCCCAGTTCCAACCCCTCTGCCATGAGCAGGGACACCTCCCACTAGATCAGGCTGCCCAGAGCCTCCTCCAGCCTGGCCTTAAAGACCCCCAGGGATGGGGCCTCAACCCCCTCCCTGGGCAACCCATTCCAGGGTCTCACCACTCTCATGGGGAAGAACTTCTTCCTCACATCCAGCCTGAATCTGCCCACTGCCAGCTTTGCCCCATTCCCCCCAGTCCTGTCATTACCCAAATAACCAAATTGTTTCTGAATCTTTGGTCTAATAATCTTTGGACCCCTGTGTAGAGCTGGAGTGAGATGCAAGAGGTGTAAACCAAATCCAGCCCCAGCACACTGAGGACCAAAAGGCCACGTGCACATTTGGAACAATTTTGGTTTACCCTTGGAAACCTGAGCACAGCCAAGAGAGAAAAGAGGCTTGTGGGAATCTATGTGCAGGGGGAAGAGGTGAGCCCAGGAGTCCTGCAAGCCCCTTGTCTGGCAGTGAGAAGGAGAAGCAGCAAAGCTCTTGAGGCAGTGGCTGACCTGCTGGATGCCAATGGTGGTTGCAATGCCCGGTCTGATGTCGAAGCCTTCGTGCTCCAGGAAGGGGGTCTGGTTGTGGTTGTGTATCATCACCTTCACACCTGCCACTGTGGACAAGAGTGGGATGTGATCCTTCTGCTCTGCTCTCAGGATGAGGGAAAGTCCTGTGAATCAAAGGAAAGGGAAACATAAACCAACCAACTTTGGGCCAAACTAGGAGCACCATCACATCTTGGATTCTCAGCCCTGATTGAGTCTGAGCTCACACAGGAGCCATTCTTTTTCCTTAGAGATCTGGAGAGTGGTCAGGTGGCAGCTGCACCAGCCTTACCAAACCTGTAATAATATTCTGCTTGAAAATTAAAATTATATCCTGCTTGAAAAGGAAGAAGATGGGCAGACAACATACCGTAAGGAATCCCTGGTTTTGTGGCTGTCCAAAAGGAGTCTGTGCCCTGGCTGTTAAAGGTGTAGCAGCTTCCAAAGACTGGGTGGTGGAAGTGGACATAGTCACTGAAATGAAGAGAGATTTTGATGGGGTTTAGGGGTAATTACTTCCATGGAGGATGTGGTTTGTGTGTCTATCTGTAGAGGAGTGCCAACGGGAAAGAGCTCCCTGGAGACAGGGGCTGCTCCAAGCCTGATTTCTAGGTCCCTAGCCCCATGCAGGGTTGTTCTTCCTCTCAGCCAGCTCTCCAACAAGGGCCAAACCCAGCAGTATGCCACGAGGGGCAGTGCCCTGCACTGCCTCAAAGTGCAGGCTCACTTTGAGTCCCCAAAGTCCTGGAGCTCTGCTGAAATCACAGTCAGCACCTCGAGATGTACCTGGGTCTACAGGGCTCCCCATCGTACTGGCAGGAGTAGACCATGTCTTCTATTTGCTCCTCGTGGTCAGAAATGTTGATTATCACTGGTAGCTGGGACATGATGTTCATGTAGTGAAACCTGTACCACTCCAGGATGGCATCCATCCCAGAGGAATAGGTCTTGTAGAAGCAGCTCCCACCCGTGGCATTGCACTGGAAGAGAAGGAGAGGGAGCCACTCAGCACAGCCAGGAGATGGAGAGAGCAGGGGGGAGGCAAGGCTGGATCCAGGGGAACCTCTGGTTTTTTCAGCAAGTGAAGCCTCTGGTTGTTTTGGTCATCACAGACTTGCAGAATGAGGATGGAAAGGACCTCTGGAGGTCACCTTGCTAGGTGCTAAGCACCTCCTCTCCTTAAAGCTGAATGAGGCCTCCTGCTTCATGTCCAGGGAATGGTGAGTGCAGGGGAAAAGATGCAGGAGAAGGGAGCAGACAAGCAGCCTCAGTGCTTGGGAGAGGGAAGGACAGGGCTGGTGAGAATCCTCCACAACCCATGAATCACAAACCAAGCCCTGAGTGGCTTTCTTTGCTCTTACTCAGGCCTCAGCCAGGTGAACACCCCCAGGTTCTGGTGAAAGTGTGCCTGCTGGAGGACCTCAGGACAGGGCAGGACAATAATAAGGAGGCAAAAATTGCTGACTTTCCCAGCCACATCAGCCTCTGCTAGCTTCTGCTCTTAGAGCTACGCCAGCCCTGTTCTCAGCAGGAGGAATCTGAAGCATTGGCTTTCTTCCCCAGAGCCACAGCCACACATTTATTGTGTTCATCCTCCTGGGCTCTCCTTGCCACCTTTTAGTTCACCTGCAGCACGTCCAGTGCCCCCAGTGCCACAGCATTTAGGCACTGAGGGGCTCCTCACCTTGATTCTCTGTTATTTCCAGGCTCACCTGCTCAGCCTAGCTGGCTGGGGTGTCTGCAGGAAGGGGTACAAGGATTCCCACAGCCTGCTCCCACCCTTCTCCACCGAGCTGGTCAGGACTGTGCCAGTGAGGGGGCTGTGTGAGATCACTGGGGTCACTGTTTCACCTCACAAGAATCCCAGCAATCAGCACAAACTGCTGGAGGCAGGGATGGACTCTCTTGAAACAGCCTCCAAGCTGTCATTACACAGCACTGAAACTATTTTTTATTCTTTTTGTGTGTGTGTGATTGTACCTTGTGAGATCTTTGTCAAGACCCTGAGTGCACTGTCAGAGTTTAACAGCCCTGAGCAGCCTCACCTGGAACCTCCACCCACACCCTCTACCCAGGAGCTCATTTAAGCTCAGCCTGGGGTCTTCAGCCCCTCTTTGAGGTTCTGCTGTGCTCCTGCCTTGCTGTGGGGCCTGATCTTAAACCTGCCTCATCATCATCACCAACCTGCCTGGTGAGTTGGATTCTTGACTGGACCTGGATGTCATCTCTGAGATTTCCCTGCTTGCTTGCTCAGGTACTGTGGGATGGGCCCTATCCTGCCCTGTTGGCAGGTTTCCCCTTTGTCCCCTGTCCCTTGGGGAGCAGCCAGAGCCTTGAGCCAGGTTAAAACCTCAGAGGACACGTGCTTACCAGCCTGAAGCCCACGCTGGAATGCCTCTTCCCTGACCTCTTACTGTGGTCAGGCATTCTTAAGAGTGAGAAGTTCTGGCTCAGCTTGAAGGTAGATCTGCTGACGTTGCCTAGGCTCGACAAGTCCTTGATGTGGAAGTTTTTCTCATCCACGTGGAAGAAGCTGGCTGAGGTGTTGATGCCATACAGAAAAGCAATTGATTTGGCTGCCATACGATCCAGCTGAACCAGATGCTCACTGACCACTTCAAACCTGCAAGGAACAGGAGTATTGGCCCCATGTGGACATCCACATTTCTCTAGATAGCACTTTATTTCATCTGCCCTCACAGTATCTATGGGAAGGCCACTCTCCTGGTCTCTGTGTGAGAAAACTCAGCAATTATGGTGCCCATCCTTAGCATTTCTACCTTCAATACACTAATTTCTTAGCAGCTCCAGTAGCTGAATTTCCAGCTGCTGGATCCTCCACTGAAAACCTCAGAACTTGTAGCTGTGCAGCATCAGCTGCACAACTGGCCTTCCTGTCAGCCAATTAAATAATTACCCCAAGGAAATTACATAATTCCTTTACTACGTAGTTTGAAGCTTCTTGATAAGCTGCCACTGCTGGGTGAGCCTTGCTGGGCAAGCAGAGCCACACAGGCTCCCAAGGAAGTGATATCTTCCCCTTAAAGCCATCCTGTGGTACCAAACCCCTGGTGCCATCAGCTCTAGCAAGCACCATTCCAGGTTTCAGGCTGTAGTTGGGAATGAATCCACAGAGTGGTTTTCAGGGGAGGATTTTTTATCAGGGCACAAAATCAGTTAGCAGCTCCAACCAAGTCACAAGGTAGAGTTCCCTCTACTCTGACTCAGTGCATGAAATAAACTGCTACATGCTGTTGCACAATTCCCAACAAGATCTTATCTTCAAACCAGTTTGGAAGGAACAACAGTCCCTTTCCACCTCCCTCTACCTTCAGCCTGCTCCAGGTGTAGGGTTGCTGAGCCATCCTCAAACCCTTGTGATTAAAGACCAAGGGGGAAAGCCCAGTTACCTGTAGGGGTCCAGGTTGCAGATGGTGATGGCTGGAAACATCTTGGGCTCTGAATGCATGGACATGGTCAGGACGACAGGGTAGGCCCAGTACTGGCTGAACATCAGTGCAAACTGCCAGTACAACATGCCAAAGCTGGCGAGTAAGAGCAGAGTCCAAAAAGCTGTTTTCATCCTGTTGCTGTCTGAGCAGACCAGGCGGATGGTGCCGTGGATGGTGGTGTTCTTGCAGAAGAACTCAAACATCTCCCTGAAGGAATCGTAAAACTCAATCAAGCCTTCTTTCCTCTCTTCTTCTTCTCTTGCCCCTTCCTGCTCCATCCTCTAGGTCTGTTTCTGTTCAATTTAGAAATAAAAATAATAAAAATAACCTTATTAGAAAGCCCCCAGCCAGTCTGTGGACCCTTTCAAACAGGGTACCAAGGAGTGTGGTGGTATTAGCAAGGGCTGAAAATAACTGTGAGCTGAGACTCCTCTGTCTTTCCAGAGTTTGGCCACCAGGAAGTAGCAAGGAGGTCAAATGTTCTGCCTGCTGCTGCCCAAGTGAGGTGACACATTCTACCACACTTGCTAGGACTGCTGTTAGTGGGGATATGCAAAGTTCAAGTGACTAATACACCAGCTGCTGGGTAGTTTTCTTCTTTCTAAGAACACCAAGGACCAACGTTTAACTCTGAATCTGTGTCACTGTGCATCAATACAGAGCTGTAACCAGCTCGTTATTGTGAGTAGGTTGTTATACACTCATTGTGGATGTGACCATCAAGCCTGAGACAAGTCTCAGAAGCAGCAATGTGGCTTCACCCTTGTGTCAAGGAATCAGGATAAATCCAACTTCCAAGTCAATGAAACAGATGAATTCAGAGCTGGTTCCGATTTTCCTCTATGCTCTTTCACTCTGCAGAAAGGAGCTGAGAGGGTTAATTTCTGCCATCCCTGAAACAGAGCCACTTCCAAGATGTGATGTGGTAGGTATTTCATAGGTCAGATGAGCTGAATTGGGTATTTAGGAATGGAAGTGGAGAAAAAAAACTCAACAGAGGAGATGAACCAAACAGGATGTGGATAAAACATTCCAGATCCTGCTTAAAATAAAATGCTCTTGGGTTGTCACTAAAGATCACAGAAATATCAGTCACTGCTACAAACAGAAATGTTGCCTCCTATCTCTTTACATAAATAGCTTCTTCCAGAAATCTAAAAATCATCTCATTCTCTATGTTTTACAGAAGCTGATGATCACCCAAGAAGTGGCATAACTGGAAATCAAAATCCACATCTCCTTTGTCACAGTGAGTAAAACATCCATGATGCTGCTCTAGATACTTCCAGACTTCATGCTGATCAAAGTGTGGACATTATGGTTGTACCCAGCACAGACTTGAGGACTTTTTTCTAGGTTTTAGCACCAGATTGGGACACTGGGCTAATGGTGACATACTTGCACTTGCTGGGCATGACATCAAGCCCTGTAATGTGTGAGTTTCCAACATTACAGCACTCTGTGAATCACCCAGCCTATTATGCTATTAAGAGAAGTTTACTGAGTACACCACGTTGGTCCAGCCTGAAGTCCAAATTAAAACCTTATAAATACAGTAAAAGAGTTTAAAGAGGAGACAAAGAGCACACAAAATAACTAAAGAATTGTTGCAAGTGGGCTGCTTGATAACAAAATGAAATCTCAGGCCCCTTAGGGAGTTATGGACCTTGGTGGTGGCTCAGTGGGAGGTGACCACAGCCCAGCTGGTACAACTGCATCCTCAGCTGCCTGTGTTTTCTAAAATACTGCTTAACAACAGCACAAAATTAACTCAAAGGCACATGCACCTCCTGACCCTTTTATAATTAACAAATGACAACTGATTCTTCAAATTTCTTAGCTACGTTTGCCATTGAACGAGTACAGGAAGCCCAAGGAAAGTGAAGTATTAAAAATAGGTGTGAACAATGAAAAAGAATGAAATAAAGAGAAAACTTGTGATAAATTATTCAAGGGGAAAATGAGCAATTTCACTTTTAGCCACAAGGAAACCCTGTTTTTCTGCAGTTAACTGTGACTCCCACAGGACTCTGAACCACTGGTTACAGGTTTTATGAGCCAAGCTTCTATCTGAAGGTTTCTTCAGCCTAAAAGGACTATCTGTGGCCAACTCCAGGAATTGAGTCCATGGTAGTCTTTCTACCCCCCATTGTTACACATTTTTCAGATTTAAATTCTTATGCTAAATTGTATGTTCAATCTATATCATATTCAGGTCTTTCTTATTTTATTTGGGCAAGAATAAAGGAAAATAAGCCTGCTGCATATGTTAAGAAATATCTTTAATAAGTCTTTAAATATTCATGGTGTTTTAAGATGGGAATTAAAATTCTGTGAGACTAAACCAGGAAGATTTAATTTGTTACTAATCAGCCTTGTGCTAATGAGAAAGAAAAGTAGAACAAAAGTTACCAAAAGTGAATGCTAAGTTAAATTGAGAAACACTTTTTTTCTATGGATAATTTTGAATCTAAAAAACCACCTGTAAACATTCAAGTCATGACTTCCAGAGACAATTCACAATTTTTTGACATTCTTACTGGGCTTTTAAGGCTATGGATAGTTAGTTCATGCCATTTAAATCTGCATTCTTAAGACAAATGAAATGAAAGAGCACAGGATAATGAAAAAAACAAACAAAACCCCCCAAAAATACCCCCAGCCACCCAGAGGGAATCTTTCAAAACACACAAGTGCCCAGGAAACAGAACATCCTCTCTCCACTGCCTTCCCAGATGAGCCTACCACTAATTTATTTAACATAGCAATTGCTGTCAAGGACTTAACAAACCCTGGAACAGCAGCAGTGACCAGTTGCCTGTCCTGTCTGTGGTAAGTGCCTGGAGAGAGGCTGCAGGTTATAAGAAGCTCAGTGGAAGTTACAGAGCAGTGGCAATAAGTCCATTCAGCACAGTCTATATTCTCACAGCAGCTAAATGCTCAGCACATCCTAAACACACATGACTGTCAAGTCTTTAACCATGTTTAGGTCTCTCTGCCTACATCCCAATCGTACAGAAATACACAGCCAAACATCCAAGAGCAAATTGCAAAACACCCCACGGTACCTTGGCAGGAACTCTATCTCTGAGGGTTTAGAGCAGCCCCTAAACTCAGCCTTCAGCTTTCTCCTGAGCAGAAGACAGGTCTTGGTCCAAAGCTTGCAGATTTCCTTTTCTAGCTGCAGATAGATTGGGAGCTGTCCAGCCTATATGGATCCAATTGATGACATCAAAAGGGGCAGGACTTCAGAAACAGATCATGCAAATTATTCCAAGCGTGATCAAGGGAATAATAGGAAGTGAAGGAACTGGACAAACAAGTTAAGGTTATGCTTGAGTTAAAGTTGGCTGGAGTGGTGGTGTCTTCATTTTTTTCCCAATGATCAGAAAAGCTTTTTAGCCATAATTTCTACAAAAACCTAGGGAAATAACCCCGGATCCTGGGATGCTCTTCCCACTCTGGCCTTTCTCATCAAGGAACTAGCCTTCTGTCTTCTTCTCATGGTTTCTGGAGGCTTACATGATCGCTGATAATTGAAGCCATTAAGGTTTCCAAAGGTGTGCTTGAGGAATTGCATACCTCAGTGTAATCTAAAATGATCAGCTGATCAGTCGAAGACACGTGGCAGTGGATTTCTTCCTGCTCCCCCAAGAACATTGCTCATCCACAGTGTCCTGCTCCGTGCTCGTGAGGAAATTTAAGCCTTGAATAGACTCAATCAACTGTCATACTCAAAGCAGAACACCCAGGTTTTGTAACGTTGCTTAGTTAAGACTTGCAAATGTCTGCAGAAGTGATGCAGAAGCAGGTTCAGGATTCTGGGACTGCTAAAACACAATCACCTCAGATTGCTTGCATAATTAGCACTGACATCAGCCCAGTTGGAAAAACAGCCCTGCAATGGTTTTGCAAGAAGCTGGTTCTATGAAAACGTGAATACTCTAGATAGGGATAATGTTTAGAGCTGCCTGCTGCTTAAAATCAGCTGGAATTGGATTTTTTTCTATTACATTGGAAGTTGCAAAATACTGACATTTGCAAAGGCAATTAAAATTTCTTGTGAAATTTGAATTCACAAAGGAGAAAGGATAAAGATCAGGGGAAATATTCTTCTGGTTGTGACTGATTTCAATCCTGTTTACACTTTTGACAATTACTTTGTGCTGGATTTGGTTTCAGAAAGTTGATGGGTAGAATGTTCCTCCCAAATTTTAAAACAATTATTCTAAAGGATGTAAATCCAATTAAATAGCTACTGTTAGTGTGTTTTGGTATCAAAAGGAAACAGCACAAAAATATTTGGAAAAAATTTTAAATCTAAAAAAATCCACACAGTATTTTGAAGAGTAAAATTTAGCTTTAATTAAAATCCAGTTGGCTCTTGAATGAACATCTACAGCAGAGCCATTTGCCACTGATTGATGAAGAGGTAAATAATTAAATTCTGATTAAAAAACCCCTTCAGATCACTGAAAACCTAATTCTGCCACATCCCTTTATTCATCCCCCACCCTTCTTTCTCTCCTTTTGACATTGTGCAAGAGAAAATGGCAACAATAAATCCTTGACAATGGAATTATTGCACAATGAACATACACAAGACAAATTCTCTTGCTTCATTGTGGCTGCAGGCTCGGTGTAGAGATTCTCTGGCAACACATCAGAACAATCCCTTGTGAGCCAGCCATGAGTTTTTTCCTGCAGGAAATGGAGAAGAACTGGCTGTGCAGACAAGATTGTCCCTCAAGCAAGATACCAGTGCTGTCTGCACTTGTTCTTTTGTCACCCTGCCTCCTGAACTGGGAGCAGAGGGGAAGAAAACTCCATCCCTGCTGAAAAAGTTGGTGTTTGTTTCCAGATACTGAGATGACAGAGATAAGGCTAATGAGAAAGTCCTTTAAGGTTGCAAAAAGGTTGGGCAGAAAATGTTTCTTAGTGCTTGCAGCCCTTGCAGTGGAGGGAAGGAGTGAGTGTAACACGTGCCCTGGGTGGCAGCAGCCAATGTCAGTGGTTGAACACCCACTCTGGACACATCACACTTCACACAGGAGGATGTTCCCCAGGCTGGAAGCTTCCAAACCCCTTTTCCCCTGAAGTGCAATTTCCTCCCCAGTTGAGGCTGCTGGAATTTCATCCCATTTAGTTGAAAAAGACAGTATAGGTTAAATAAAAAAGGAATTTTTTCCTTTTGTTTTTAAGCTTTTAGATGGCTGCCACGTGTTAGAGGAACTGTCCAAATCCCACCCTTGACCTTGGCTCTGTGCTGGCCTTGGTCATCGTGCACACTCAGTGAGGGTGATGATGCAGCTCTCACCTCTGCTGGACTGCTGAAACAGAGATGGAATTCAGGCTGTACAAACATGCCTCTGAATGTGTCCTAGGATCAGCACCAGCTCAGAGTAACGGCACAAAGAGCATCCTGCAGGCAGAGAGAAGAGTCTTGAGCTGCTTCACAAGGGCAAAAGGGTTCCTCAGTGAATTAACACTTTGTGGAGCAGACTTGGGCACTTAGGGAAACCTACTAGCAGACTTTTTTTTTTAATCCTGGAATATTTTCTTACAGCTGGTGCAGGTGAAACAAGTTTTACTCTCCACAGAGCAAACCTCTCTGCTCACACTGACTTTGCCTGTTACTGGGTACTCAGCCAAGGAGCAGCACAAAGTTCAACCTGTGGAACATTCAGTGTGTCTGCCCCTTATTGCATGTGCTGTTGTTACAGGATGGAGTGAAAGAGAGATGAAACTGGAGAAGCTTAGTGATGAATTCTAGCTAGTCCCTCTTGCTGCGACCGGCTGGTCCTCCAGAGCTCAAATATTACTATTTTGTCCAATATAATCTTAAATGACCCAAAGAAAAGTTGCCTCAGTGTCTGGATTTCTTGTGAGAACACCAAATTGCAGTAACTTTTACCTGACCAGACAGATCAAAGTACTTTTCCATCGTGTAAATCCCACTTTTTGGCTCACAGAGGAACCAGAGGCATTGCTTCAGCTGCTCATTCATGAAAACTGTTTCCCAGTTGGTTGAAAATTGCCCACACTGAGAGGCCCCAGCAAAGAAGCAAACTGAAATGACAGACAAAATCCCCTCCCCTCCTAGCAGCTTTCCCTGCTGCCATGCCACACTGTGAACCTCACTGTAATTTGCTGCCCACTAACCACACAAATTGTTTTTCAGTGATTAACTTTCTCCCTCGTTGCATTTGTTTAATCTCCTGTGCTCTCACACTTGGGTGTTTCATTAGTTTCTACTATTCCTCAGCTCTCCTGCATCTTCTGGAGATTCTCCACTCTTTTCTCTCTATTGTTCTTCAGCTTGTGAGCTGTGAGAAGCAGCTTTGGGCATCCCCATCCTCTAGCAGTGGAAAGGACACAGACCACATCTTGCACCCTCCTGCCTTCAGCAGCATTTGCAGAGCTCCAGTTTCATCTTCATTTTTAGCAAATCTTGTTTTACTCACGTCACTTGTTGCTGCATGGATGGAGTTTATTCCCCTGGAATGCTCCAGGTTACTCTGGCAAACCATCTTCCCACATTTTCTCCCGTGACACCAGCATACCAAGCCAGTTTTCCTCTCTCTGAAATCTGTGACTTGTCTCCTCTGGTTTTGTGGAAACTCCCTCACACTGCTTTCTTCATGGCCACTGGATGAGCCAGTCTACTCCTCCTCCTCCTCCTCCTCCTCCCACAAGCTTCTGTGGGCAACTGGAGAAAAAGGAAACTCCCAGTCCTTCCTCTTTGCTCTTGTTGGCTCTGCTGTACATGGCCTTGAACTGGCACATATCAGGCTCTGCCTCCTGTGGGGTTTTTTCCCCAGTTTTTTCTTACTAGCCAGCACTCTGTTGTCTTTTCAAAGCAGGACATGGAATTGTTTCTCTGCTGTCACACTGGAGAAAGGAGCAGTACTCAGATGTGTGATGGAGGTGCTGTCAGCTCGTTCAGTCCTATGCAAGAGGCAGAACAAAGGCAGTCCCTGCCCTGCAGGGCTTCCAAACATTGCTTAATGTCTCCTGCTGATCCTGCCCCAAATGTTCCTGAACTGACTCTGTTTCTCAGGTGTTTTCCTCATCTCCTGGAATCTCTGTGTTGAAGCTCTGTTCACCAAAACTTCTTCTGGGAATCCCAACATTCATTGATGCTTTGAGCTATGGCTGAGGGGATCTGTGTCTTGAAACCAGAGTGAGCTATGCCTGCAGAAATAGGATAGCATTGGTGTACTTCAGCAGCCCCTTTGCAAAGCAGCTTCAGGTGCTGCCAAACCTGCTCAAGGCAGCAGGGAAACGGTCCTGAACTGGTGCTGAGCTCCCAAGTGCTCTGGTTTTACCCCCAGCAGTGCCTGAGTTAGCAAAGCTAAAGCCAGCGGGCACATCCTCACAGCCCCCAGGAGTCCCAGCAAGGAGCACATGCATCTTCTGCTAGTCACCAGCCATTTAAATATTCCTTAATTACCCCCCTGTTCTGAAGAGGCCCCACGTGACCCCTGCTCTTCATTAAGCCTCCAGCAGAGGCGCAGAGGGTTAAAAATGCAGCCTCAGTAGCTAAACCCTGCTTGCTGCCAGTATGACCAAGCATTCATTTCCACTCACTCACCTTTCTGAGTAAGATGTCTGGAGCTGCTCCTGTCATCCCTCTGGGATAACACCTGCTTTTTTGTTTCTCTTCCTGTTCTCTGTTCTTGTTTCCTTAGTCACAGGCCTTCATAGATGCTGTCCCACCTGTTCAGACCTGCCAACCCTTCAAAGATGGGGAAATCCTGCTTGCTAGTGGATTTTTTTTTCATCCTACTCCAGCTCCTGGAGGAACGCTGATGTAATTAGGACTGGCAGAGGTTGGAGGACATCAATAAAAGCTTCTTTCTCTGTAGACGTGCAAGATGGAACCATCCTGGAAGCACAGATACCATGACCATAAACAAAGCCTGAATCTCCTCATGCAGTTGTCCAAGCTCCTGGAGAACGGTGGGCAGCACTTCTGGCAGCAGGCAGGCAGATCTCCCCCTGCTCAGGAGAGATTCCAGTGCTTGGTACCACTTCACCAGGGGTTAATCAATCCAGGGGCTTTAGGCTTTCCTCTCGGGAACCAGAAGAGTCGTCAACAAGAGGAAGAGAAGGTGCCACAGGATGGTAGCTGGGAAGGAGAGGAATGAAGAAACCGGGACCAAACTGCGCAAGGGCAAAACAGTCATTAGCAAATCAGTAACTGAAACCAGCTATTACATAAATGGCTGTGTCAGCTGTCATACCTCTTCAGAGGGATGCCTTTTTGGGTTCAAATTCAGGGGCAACAGTATATTTTTCCACTGGCCATCTCTGGAGGATTCCTTCACTTTCTCATAGCACGGCTCTATCCACGCCCTGAGCTGGGAACTGTGGAATCGTGGCCCCAACAGCAAACACACCAACAGCTCTGTGCAGGCTACCAGGGCTGCAAACCTTTAACAGCACAGGAACAATCCTCAGGTAACCCCTCAGGGAAGCATTGCTGCTGAAGAAAAGGCCTGTCTTTAAAAAAAAGAGAGGTTTATAGCTGTGAAATGGCACCGGAGGCGATGTGCAGATTGCATCGATGACTTATTTTGGGTTCACTCAGAGGAGCAGCAGGTTATCTGGGAGACCCATGAAGCTCCCCATGCTCTGGGCCTGTTTGCTCTGGTGTTTGGGGTGTGCTTCTTCACGTGGGCAGCGCCGTCCTCAGCCAGGAAGCCTTAAGATTTGCTATTCATCACTTGTTTTTCATTTTTTTCATGCCTGGGAAAGTTTTCCTGGCCAACCAAAGAGTGGAGAAGCTGCCACGTGACTTCCAGGACCCATAGCTCACCATGAGTAATGTGCAGTAATCAGTCCAACTGAAAAGCAAAAATATTCCTGGCCTGACCTGTCTGTTCAGCACCAACAGAAGCCCTCCACTGAAGTCCCCAAGCAACCTCCAAAAGCTAGACCAGGAGTGGTTTGTAACCAAATGCAGCTAAATTGGCCTAGTGATGTTTTCTCACTGAATTTACCCCACTGGGGACAGATAAAACCCAAATAGAGACAGGAATCTCCAAACTCTTTGCAACTATTTGTTCAAAGCCCATGTCCTGTTTGCTGGAGGGTCTCTGCTTGCCAAGGAGCTTTTGTCCAGTCTCTAGTGAGCCTGAAAAAACCAACCACAATGAAAAACAAATGCAACAGGGAGATATTAAATTTTCCTTATCTACCAGAACTGCCACAGCAATGGCAACAAATCCAAAATTCCACCCACAGACAAGGACAGAGTTTGCTGCAACACGGACAAAGAAATCCCAACCTGAAAGCCCCAAATTGCTGAAATTTCTCTTCTCTTGCTGTGCAGTCTTGGGCAAATCTCTCTGCCTCTCTCTGTTGCCTCACCTCTGAAGCAGACATAATGACACTCTGCAGCATTGTTGAGAGGGCTAATTGGTGTTTGTATAAAGCTGTGGTGATGTAAGCTGCCATGTAAGCATGCTGATGACTACTGCTTTGATACTGCTCATTAATTGCAACAGGATGGGTTGTAGTCATGAGACAGTATTTAAAAATATGTTTTTAAGAGATATTCCTAGATCTCATCTGGTGTTTTAAGATGATCAGCACTTACTCCTTTACTAGGCAAAGAGATGACAGAATTAGTTGTGCCTTTAACCATCCTGCAGATGCTTTCTAACAACGTGCAAGGGCTGCTGCCAACATCCCATCCCTTCTTTTTCAGCCTTCAGCCTCATCAAAGGAGCCCATTGCTTAAGAGAACAGACTTTCTTCTCTCTTCATCAGCACGGGAGGATAAGATCTCCAGATTATTTTCACTTCTGGACCTATTTGTCATAAAGAGGTTTCTAGATGAACACCTGTAATTTGCATTTGCCATGCAGGCTGTTTAACAGGCTTCCAGGAGTGAGTGTCCATCAGGAGGGCTTAGATCCTTTGCTGGATTTCTTTTTCCTGAGATTCTCTCCCAGTTGGGAGAATGCATTCACGTGGCACACAAGGACTGACTGTTAGGTCTGCAATGCAAGTAACACAATTTGTTCTACTTAAATTTATAAAAATTTAAATTTATAAAGTAATATCTTAACATGAAGTACTCTGTTTTCCTTCTTTACCTTGGTGTTTCTGACTGGAGTCTTCCTGCAAGTTCTGGCAGCCAATCTCAGCTTCCTATTCTATTCCATTAAACCTGAACACTGACTCTGACTTGACAGATCAGCAGCAATTACCTGTGAAACTCTGCTCAAGACATTCCTTCCTTCCCCATGCCCTGCTTTGCCCCTGCAGTGGGTTAGTTTTTTGTTAAAGAATCCTGTAGGGTACACCCCCCTGTACTGAAGATTATAAATACACTGCTGGAGGTACAAAGAGGGTAAGATTTGGTTTAGGTTTGGGTTTATTTTTGCTGTTGGGATGAACACAAGCAGGTTAGCTTTGATCTGTCCCAGATTTCAGACTATGCCCTGAGTATATTCAGGAGAAGACTCTCCAGGACACATTGTTGTGAATATTCAGTGTAAATAGTGGGATGGAACATCATTCTGTTATTCTGGGTGCCACAGGAAATGGTGCTGCCTTGCTCTTGTTTCTGATAATCTGCCTGGCATGCATTTATTGAGTTTCCCAGAGCCTGTGCTGGCAGATGTAAATCCAAGGCATTAGATACACTGATAGTTCCAAAAGGCTTCACTCCTCTTCAAAGATGTGTCTTCCTGCAAGCTGCAGTTCTCCAGAATCTTGCATCAATAACTGAGCTGTTTATCTACACCTGAACTGATCAGAACCCAACTGTAAGAGGCTGCATGTGCTGCTGGTGGCATTCAGTGCCTGCCCATTTCTCTTTGTGGGCATAAAGGAAGGAGAGATCGGGAGGTGGAGGGGGAGAGCAAGGATTTGCAGCTCAGGCTAAGTGTAGCAGGGATTCTGTCTTGCTTTGAAAGCTCTTCTGAAGGAAACTATCCTTGAAAGGCTCAATTCCTCCTGTCAGCACTGGAGGCAACTCCTCCAGGTCAAAGCAGAGGCATATTTGAAAAAGAAATTTAGCAAAGCAGCCCATTCAGTGAGGCTCATTTTGAGTCTCACCAGAGAAAAAGAAACCACTGGTCAGCTCAGCCATGATCTCCCTCTAGGACTAACTTAAACAAGCAAGAAAAAACCCCATTTTGTCACAAAAACTTGCAAATGATCACTGTGAAAAATCATCTGTGGAGATTGCCTGGAAGGAAAGGTTGTTCAGCAGTAATGAAACCACAGGCATTGCAGTGGCTTCTGAAGGCACATCCATCCTGCAAGGTAAGAGCTTAACCATGTTCCAGCACCAGGCATGCTCTGCTTGGGGGATGAAGAGCAATGTGATCATACAAATGCCAGAGGAACATGGGGGAGCAGTGGAAGTGATGAAGAGCAAGGAGAAAGTGGCATGTCATGCTCTTTGTCTCTGCACCTTCAAGTGAAGCCATTAGAAGGCCACTTAGGGGCATTGGTGGCTCTGTACCAATTATCCTTTGGGAGACAGAGAGGTAAATGGGAACTGGATGCTGGTGGTGGAGCTCCTTAGCTAGGAGCTGTGGGATGAGTAAGGAAGAGGACTGACCTTTCCCCTTCCTGATTCAAATCTGCCAGAATGAATTTTTAAGTAATATTGTCTCCTTGTCAGTCATCATAAAGGAGATCTCTCTTGACCTTAGCCAGGCAGGAGAGGAAATCAAAGGGGGGAAAAAAAAGCTCTAGCTTCAGCAAGTTTATCAGGGATTTATCAGTGCTTAGGTTAGATTGCCTGGCATTTTATTTAGGTCACCTAAGGCTGTCTGATTGTCTGCTGCCTCTCCAGACAGTAGAAAATGAAATAAATCAGAAAAAAGTATGATGCTTGAAGTATTAGTCTGGCCTATAAATGAACAACATTGATTGTTATTGTAAAAGAAGTGATTATGGAAGATAAAGGTTATGATTCATTGCTGATGTGGAACCTTTAAAAAGTATGATGCTTGAAGTATTAGTCTGGCCTATAAATGAACAACATTGATTGTTATTGTAAAAGAAGTGATTATGGAAGACAAAGGTTATGATTCATTGCTGATGTGGAACCTTTAGCCCAGAGAGCTCCAAATAGGTGCCACTCACCAAGTGATGAAGCGTGCATGCTTCCAGGAAAGCTAGATAAATAATAGCATCCTTTATTTATAGAAAAGAAAACTGGAGCTTCAAAACAATTGAATGATTTCCTCGTGATCAACAATGAATCAGTGAGACTCAGGAGTCATCACAGCCCTTCTCTGGGACTCAGGATAATGTTGATTATGATAAAGTTATCATTTTCCATTATAAAATAAAATAAAACACAACAAAAAACCAACCACACAGAGGAAAAAAAAAAACAACAATACCACTAAACTGCCTTTTGGTCAAAGATTAGTGGGAGGTGTCCCTGCTCATGGCAGAGGGGTTGAAACTGGGGGATCCTTGTGGTCCCTTCCAGCCCTGACAGATTCTGATCTGTTTTAGCAGAGGACTTTAGAGCCCTAATGGCTCAATGGTTGGACTTGATGATCTTGAAGGTCCCTTCCAACCTAAAGGATTCTGTGATTAAAAGAGAGCCATCTGAGCAGCACTTTAGGAGAAAACCAAACCACCCCCCCATTTTTTTCACCCCCCAGTGCAATGGAACTGCTTTCAGATGGGAATGCAGCGAGATGTTTGAATGCAGATGCCATTGCTCATAGCTTAGACCTGGAAGTGATGCATCTCACATGCACTTGAAATGGGAAGGGAATTCAGGGAGGCAGGATATAATTACTTGAACTAAATCTGGCCAGGGCATTAACATCAATGTCCTGTGCTCGTATAAGATCTCTGAAGGATGATGGGTCAAGAATGTCTTTTGGTTTGAACGCAGGCTCAGAAAGTGGCAGAGTTGTGATTTGTTACAAACGTGGCCCTGGGACAGAGATTTAATTTCTCAGTGTCCTCATCTGCACACAGGTAGTTACAACTGCAGCACATTCAGGTATCACTGAGAGATTCACTGTAGATTGAACAGCAAATATCCCTCTGCCTTTAATAAGGTTCAGAATTCCACATTTCTTTTGTTGAAAGCCCCTCCCATTAAGGAAAAAAAACCCCAACAAACTCATAAAAGTTTGGCATTCCCCCCAAAAGGAAGGAACACACTTTATAAAACAGCTCAGTGATATTTATTGACTTTTAAACACAGTCCAAAATCCAGTTCCTGACTGAGGCCTTTCAGATACCAGTGTCTGGGGCACATTTTATCCAGCATAAATGCAAAAGGGTTCCAGTTGCTTGCAGCTCTGCCTTGTCTTGGGCAAACCCTGGCAGCAGCCATGCTAATCAATGGTGCTCTCTTGCTTGATAAGAGAAGATGTAGCAGCTGAACAACCACCCTGAAGAATTCATCTCATGAGTAACAGGTGAATTAGCTTCAATTCTTCAAGGTGAGTTTCAGTTGCTACTTCTTAATCTCTGGAAGATTCAGTCTTTCCTTCCCCAGGGCTTTGCAGACCTCCAGCCCTGTGCCTGACTTCTCCCAGTCCATTCAGATCAAATCAGTCCTTTTTTTTGAGGCCCTTCAGTATTTTTCCCCCATTTGTTCTCCCCTTCTGCACCCTATCCAAGCTTCTTGCCAACCCCACCCTCACCTTTGCTGTGCTTGGTAAATCTCCACCCACATCCCACCTCCTTGGGTGTAACACTCCCAAGCTTCCTTCTTTACTGCTCCCTGGGCTTTTTCCTTGCTGTGAATCCTGGCTGGATGTTTGGTGAAGGAGCAAGTGGCCAGGTAGGATGTGCCCGACACCTTCAGGTCCCTGAGGGCCCCTGCTCTAGGAGGTAGGCACGACCCACCACGTGACACTCTTGCATTTATCCACTGGGTAATGATTTCTTTACTGTATCCTGTGGGCAGTGAACTCTTCACAGTGAGCAAATTCTACCTGTGTGCATCTAAAATCTTTGCATGGTGCCAGTTGGCACCAGCACACAAAACACACAGGTCAGTAGTGTCACTAGAGGACAAGGGCAGGGAACACTTTCTGTGGACACGTAAAGCCAGAGATCTCATATGAACAACTGATCTCCCAATTTCACAGGCTACAGAGGCTAAAAACTTGTAAAGAGCCCAGTGGAAAGAAGGAAAGATTCCTGTTTTTTTCACTACTTAAGCCAGGAGACCTATCTTGGTTATCTGAAGCAGCAATGGGTTCAATGGTCAACCCATGAGGTAAAGAAAGAAAAAAAAACCCTGCCCAGTGAGTATCTGTGAGAGGAGATCCTCTCCTGATCCTGATCTCCTGAGGCTGCTGGCAACAGGACTTGGGGAAATTGCCTCCCTGAGGGTATAGCCAGTGTCTTTCTGGCTACAAAAGCCCTTCTGTTTCATCAGCAGCCTCAGCTCTGAGAGCCCTGAGGCATGGATCTTCTTCCAGGCATTCTCTGGCCTCCTCAGCAGAGATGCTCAGCAGCCACAGCATTGCCACATTTCCTGGGCAAGGTTACACTGGGGTACATGCAAAGACCAGTGAACCCTCACTATATTCCTCAGGCTGCGTTTTCTTCCCCAAATTATTTCTTCATCCTCCAAGGCCAGCCTCAAAATCTCCCTTGATTGCATGTGTGGAGCAGTGCATGAGGTGCTGCTTCTATTTGATGGAGGAACTGGAGCAAAGAACAGACCCAAAGGCACCTACAGCTAGAATAATAAGAGCATAAAATAGAAGAGGATAAAATATTCTACAAATAGAATAATAACAGCATCAATTCTGAGTCCTGTTGTTGGTGTAGTCCTGAAAACGTCCTGTTTTCCTTAGGATGACAATGAAAGGAGCATTTTCTGCAGTGTGAAAGTCAGCCAGCTAGGTATTTTTAAAGGATAAGACAAAAGGTTTATGCTCAGAAGCACATCAAGATGTTTCCACGTCCTGGAACCACCCACATGATCCTGCTGAGGGGCCCAAGTTAAAAACCAGCTTCATGTGAGTTGTCTCACTTGTCTCTCTTTTCTCTGAGTTAATTTAGCAGCATGTACTTATTTATTTGATGCACTTAAAGATTGAAGAGCATAAATTTGGACCTCGTGGTGACTTCCCAAGCCCACGTTCAGAATGCAGCTTCAAGACAGGGTAGCAGTCGGCCCAAGGGACTTCACAGAGTGAGGAAAATCTACAGGGTGACTCATTTGCATGTTGGCAAACAGCTGAGAATAAAGAAGCTGCTTGGAGAGAGAGGTCTCATCACACACTGTCATTAGTGTGGAGAATAACATGCCAGAGAGGTGACTGGAATTGAATGACTTGTGCATGAAATACTTTGGGGAACATTGGGGGGAATGCCAGAGGTGTTAAGAGGAGCTCTGGAACCCCAGCAGCAGCCTGGAGCCTTTGTGTCCATCTCCAGGTTTGTGTTTCTGCCATTTCTAGGCTGGGGTGACTGAGGAGTTAACTTGTATATTCTGGTATAAACACCCAAAAAAAGGCAAAATGAAAAAAAGGTGACTGTGCTCAGGTCCAAGGGCACAAACCCAGGTCTGGGGAGGGCAAAGGAGATGCAAGGATGAGTGTAAGAGATTCAAACAAAACAAATCGACTATTTCTTCTGTTTTTTTTTAAGCAAATAGTTTTTTCTTGAAGCTTTTCAAACAAAAATCAAATCAGCTCCCAGAAAAGCACACGTCTTGATAAACTTCCCTAAACCCAAAAGCTCTGATGTGGCCACAGGGTGGGAACACTCGGGGTGTGAAATATCCTGTGATGGGGATGGAAGTTTGAGGGAAGCGTGGAAAAACATCAGACATTTGACGTGGAACTACCATGAAATGAAATTTTTTGCTTCCTACCCCCTAGAAAAAATAAACCACGGCGGGGAGGGCGAATCCGGGCAAGAGCCCGCGCTGCTCTGGCGACTGGAAGAGCCGGGAGCTCGCAAAGTCCGCGGGCTACCGCTGCCCTCTGTTGGCTACCGCCGCGGGAGCGCGCAGGAGAACGCCCGGGGGATGGAATCCGGGAGACAGGCGCCGACCCAAACGCCAAAACATGAACGAACAGGTTATTTCTTAGCCTTTTGAAGAGGAATTGTTTATTGGTGGGCGATTCTTGTGCGTGAACAAGCACAAATGGTCCGATTCTGGAAGGCTCAAGCTGGAGGCAGAGCTAGAGAGAAGCCCTGAGCACAACTCCAACAATCAGTGTAATAACCCCGATAATCAGGATCAATTAAGAGTGATTAGTGCGCTGTCATCCTGTCCCATTTGGCCTCCCAGCTGTGAGAGGTTAATTTGCTTTGTTCTTAAAAATTACTGAAGCAAGAAATGCACGGAGAGAAACTGATTTGCTGGATTTTTATGGGTCTACCAGTGGAGCCCTTTTGCCTGTATATTGAATGATTGGAGATGGGTTTATCCTTTTTACAGACACTGGGATCGTGAAGGAAAAATCCAGGAGATGTAGCAAAAAAAATCCCTCTATGTACAAACAATCCTTTTTCAGCAAAGACCAGCCAGCCCCGAGACACCCCCGGACACAGCCCCGTGTGGAGGCGCAGCAGTAAAACAGCGGTGCCCGAGTCCAACGAGCTTCTGCCACCACGTTTATTTCCTTGCGA
>NW_008590227.1:0-82073 GCF_000691845.1 Merops nubicus
TGGATAGATTCACATAAAGATGCAAATATTTTCCTATTTGGAGTTTATTGATAGAATTATTATCATATGTAGCATCAAATGCAGGGCAGAATTTACTGAACACTTTTCCCAATAATTTACTTTAAAGATTTCTTCTTAAAAACTCCTCAGATTCTCAGAAAATCATAAGTCTATGTCAATGACAGTAACACAACACTAGTATCTTAATTATATCTCGGTAACTTCTCCAGGTCCTGGTGGAATCCAGGTTTTACCAAAGTCTAAAAAAACCCAAGTACATAGGAGTCATAGAATCATACAACAGCTTGGATTGAAAGGGACCTTTCAAGCTCATCTAGTCCAACCCCCCTTTGGTGAGCAGGGACATCTTCAACTAGATCAGGTCACTCAGACCCCTGTCCAACCCGACCTTGAATGTTTCCAGATTGGGTCATCTACCACCTGTCAGGGCAACCTGGCCCAAAGTCTCACCATTATCAGTGTAAAAAATGTCTTCCAAATATCTAGTCTAAATTTACCCTCTTTTAGTTGAAAGTAATTTTTCCTTGTTGCAAGAGGCCCTGCTAAAAAGACTGTCCCAGTCTTTCTGATAGGCCCCTTTGAGCTACCGAAAGGCGGCAGTAAGGTCTCCCTGAAAACTCATGGTTTGGAAAAGCAGAAGCCTGCTCTGTGCAGCCAGGTGTGAGCTACCTGTCCATGCATGGAGACAGAGGACTCCTGTTGCAACATGTACCACTTGAAGGTGTTGAAATAACACTAGGACAGGTGCAGTGTAGGGCTCAGTGGATTAGACTGGAGTACACTTAAATGGAAAGCTGCCTTTACCCAGTCTGTCGGTCAAGGATAAAAGTGAGATAGTTTTGAAATCACTTTGAAACAAAGTCCTTCTTCAGAGGAGAAACCCGATTCGAGTTCCATACAGTTCAGGGTTAAGGCACCTCTCATGAACAATCATTTACTGACCTGTGACGTACTAGGTACCAAACCACTCAAATCATATTTTGACTCAACTCAATTACTTTTTAAAAGCCATGAAATCAGGTCACTTAATCACGTTAGGAATGCCTGATCACTCATTTTTAAGTATCTGACACGGTCTGCAAAGCTAATGTCTTGTATTTATGTGGCACCAAGCTGGGGTTTCTCGGTCCTTGTCTAACATAGGAACATATTTTCCCTTACTGCCAATCAATGTTCTACTATTGTACTATCCTACTTACAATAAATGCCTCAATAAGTGTGCAGGACTTCTTGTGAGTCAAATGATAAACACAGGAGTCTGGTGGTCCTTTTGCAACACATTTTGGCAGACCACATCTTTTATGACCTAGCGTAGCACAAGTATTCATTTTTGTGGGCTGTGCTAGAGACCCTGAATGTATTGTGTTCTGCATCTGTTAGACATATTGGTAAACCAACAGAGAATGGACCAAGCAGTCCTAGGAGTTGAGACTCTCCACATCTCTCTTTAACATTTACGATACAGGGTTCTCACCTTCTAAAATAGGCTTCCTTTTGAGCCAGTAGAGAGAAACAGGTACTTTCAGGGGTCATTCATTTGACTTACTTCAGACATGGATTTAGAATGAAATGAAACATATCTTAGAAGGTCATTTTTTTTTTTCTCTACTGACTACGAAGAGAGTCTCGGGCATAACTCAGCTATAAGCATGGAAGGGTGAAATTTACTGAAACGAATTCCGTTCTAGCAGACTGTGAGCAATACAAGGGACCCTATGTCACACATGCTTATGCCACCTTCAGTTATTCTATCTGTATTTCTGTTACAGTTCAGAGTAAGAATTTACCTGTTTTATGTAGAATGAAGGATGATCTTAATGAAAGGCATTGACCAATGCAAAACAGTTAACTCCATTAAAAGAACTGGCTGCTCAGAGTTTGCTACGATTGACCTGCATATGCAGTCTTAAAAAAAGTGATGTAGAATACCTGTTTTATCATGGTCTCTCCATAGGCTGCAGTATGGATGTGTGCTCCACCATGATCTTTTACAGCTTCACAGGGGGGGTCTCCACACCAGCACCTGGGGCAACTCCTTTGCCTTCTTCTATGACCCTGTTCTTCATACAGTGGCTTCTTGCGCTTTTTCTCTTCACACCACGATGCAGCATTTTGCCCTTCCTTAAACCTGTTTTGCCAGAGGCACCACCATCTTGGCTGTTGGGCTTGGCTGTGCCCTGCAGTGGGTCTGGTGGAGCTGGCTAGAACCAGCCCTCTGTGGCTAGACTGCTGCTCTCTGAATCAGATGGGAGATGTTTCAGGTTGGAGAGGTTCTCCTGTGAGAGAAACTGAGCATGGTCAGGGTTCATGCTCAAACAGCACAAGCTGAGGAAGTGCTGGAATGTCATTTTCCCTTTTGAGGCAGTATGGTGGTGATGGAGAGGTTGCAGAGGAGAAAAGCGTTAAGCACAGAGCTGGACCTTAGGAAGGGAGGTATATTTACTGTGGGTTTGGAAGGTGACTGGCAGTGTCTATTGCAAGGAATGAAGCCGCTGAGCTGAGAGAAGCCTGGAGGAGAGGATGTTATTCATGAGAGGTAAAGGTTGTTTTTCCCTCTATTCTTGTACTATTTGACCTAGTCTGAGGTTTGCTATTATAAAAGACAGCGTTGTAGTAGGGCCTGATTTTTAAGGCCTAAAGCCCTTTAGAGACTGTTTACAGAAAGGTGAGGGACTGCTCTACCTCAGAGCTTTGGCAATGATGCTGTGCTTCCTCTCTGCAATATTTGTTTGTGTGCAGGTATTAATTAATAGAGATCTTCATAGGAGTTTACCCAGAGCTGGAAGCACTCCAGTAGAGAGCAATCCAGGAACATCAGTTTAGGATGGAGCAAACCCCTTGCTTTCTGGTGTTTGCAGCTGTGCAACATGCTTGTGGTAACTCTAAAAGTTACTGACATGGCAAACTAAAATTAGGGAACTCCTTAGTATGTTTTAAGTGTTACTCTTGAACTAATTTAGCTTTTGAAGAGAAGGCAAAGAGTCAATACTATGGTGTCTCAGTGAAAACTAGATAGCAGTGATTTTGTGTGCCTGGAAGCATGTGATTGATTTTAGGATTTGCTATGCTGGAGAAGTACTAGTGCTGTCAAATGTCCCATACTTTAACATGACACAGCTGAAATTCCAGCATACGGAAGGGCATTCTGTATGTGGTGCTGGTCATTCAGCAAGTGCTCTCAGCCAGGAGAGACCTGACTTCCATGTGGGCTTTCTCCTAGGCTGAGGAAACAAGATGTCTCCAGCTAAGGATGAGCCTGTGACTTCTTCCTCTCATACACTTGTGGCACAAAGGTGTTGCCTCCGCTAGCTCTTGCTGAAGAAATTAATGAGATTTTATGAGCTTCAGCAGGCATCTGCTTCTCAAAACTGTGACTGGTCTCAAACAGTTTTGCTTCTCTAGCCAAAGTGTTTAAAATAACTTCTCAGAGTTTAATAAGTCTTAATAAAAGAGTTATTTTGAAAATCAGAGTTCCTCCTACAATAATGTTCAAATTTGGGCATAGCCAGTGCTTTGGTTCAGAACATAGCACAAATAAGAGCTCTTGGTGTCCACCACAGGAAACAATTTTTTCCATTTGAAGCAAAAAAGTTTTCCTTATTCACATTGTGCTACTGCTCTTTAGTGAGGCTTTTTGTTTATTCCTAGCAAGAAAAAGAAGCTTGAGAAGTACAGGGAGTGTGAGTTGTTTCCAGGAAACCCTGTCCTGAACTTTAAGGACCTGTTCCAGACAAAGGGTGTCCAAGGAACATATCCAATCTGCAGTTGGTATAGACTGGCAGCAGCTTATAAGAGTCCCTTGGGCTTTAGTCTAAGGACTTTTGCTTTTAGGGGTTAGGTAAGACAAAACCACAGGATATAGAAATAGAAAATGAGTTATTTTTCTCCTTTTTTGTTTTTTTGTAGCCATCTGTCTGACATATTATTAACAACAACAACAAAAAAATCTGCATATCTCTGCACACAGGTTACTGACATAGTGCATAGACCTTGTGACACCAGAGGTAAAGGCATCCACAGAGAGCAGCAAAGATGTGGCTTATGGGATATCTTCAATAGAAACTTATTTGCTGTGTCAGTTTGGCTCCTTTTATAAAAGCGAGAGAATTGTGAGAAAGCTAGTAGATGACTTTAAAAGCTGTACCTCTCTTCATCATGTTAGAGATAGTTTATATTTGAAGCATATGTTAAGGAACAGTTTAGAAATTTCCTTGCTGTACAGCTTTGGGTAGACTGATAATGGGTAGAGATTTTTCAAAATAAAATAGGAAAATAGTTTCAACTGAAATTATGTGCAATGTAGGCATCTTAGTTTCTTTTGGAAAATTCACTTATGGAGATTTTGCTTTTTCAAAACCTTTACAGTCTTGAGGTCATTTTATTCCTGTCATTCAAGAAAGAGGAAAGACAAGGATGTCAGTTCTGAGAGATCTACAGAAAGATTTTCTGCTCTTGATGATTTTGCTGAATTTTCAAGTTTGCTAGAAACACCTATTCTACCTACACTATTAGATGAAAACATAAAAAGTAAAAACTACAGTAGGATGGAATATCAGTGTTCAGGCATAACACCAGTGTAACCCAATGGCACTTTAGCAGCAATATTGAAGAACTATGAGAGTAATTATCACTGAAGAAGTATGGACATAATTAATTTGAAGGTAGATTGTTTCAGAGTCTGTCTAGAACTTTCAATGCTCCTCTACAGTCCAGTACAGTTGCTGTTATCTTTTTAGGTTCCTTGTTGGTATCTTTGCCATGCAAAGCAGGAAAATTTGACAAAATTACAGACTTCCAAATAACAGTCTTGCCCTCAAACACTTTTGTCCTGTGTATCCTGGATCTGATAGTGGGCAGGCGAGTAATGATACTTTGAAACTTGGATGGCTGTTCTTCAGCAAAACTCAGGGGTGTTTGCAGGTGAGAAACAGGGTTAAAACTGTCTATTGGTTGTTGAGGACATGGCCCTTAGCACTGGTGGTCACAGCGCGAGGGTTTCAGAGCTCCTTCCCTTAGGGAGCCCTGGTGGTGCTTGTGGCCAGAGCTCTGGATATCTGTCTCCCTGTGGCTTGATCTTGAGTAACAGTGAGAACAGGTGTCCAGTCTTAACTCCTACAGCCTGTTTGGAATTTAAGCAGGTGATGACAGGATGTCACTCATGGTTTCACAAAAGAAATTATAAGGAGACACCTTCAGAGGAGGATCCATATCAGTGATGCAAGGAAGAGGCAGGAACCACAGGCTGTGAGTGAAAGCCAGCTTTGTTTAAAGATCTGTGTTTCTGCCCACAAAACTGGTGAGTGGCTGGGACAGACTGCCATGAGGAGTGGTGGATTTTTCATCTTTTTGGATATTAAGAATCTGGATGCTTTCTTTGTGGATGTTTCTTTCAGGTAAATAATTGTAAGAATTACAGGAAGTGTTATAGAGGAGGTTGGATTAGATGATCAGATGGTTCTAGCTTTAATTACATTTACATGTGGTGACTGCTCATTTACTGCATGCCTTTCAAGTCTGTTTGTCATATGCTTATGATCAACATCTAATGATATTTTGGACTAGTTTCAGCATTGTACCAATATATCAAATACAGACCCAACCTTTTCTGCAACAGTCACAATAGGAGAGGTGGATGAGGAAGTGGAGTTGTCTGGGCTTGAAGCAGCTGTGGGTCTCCTTTAGTCCTTTTGCTGGAGCCACAAAAAAACTTACTTTAACCATTCTAATCCATCTCACATGTAAAATAAGGGTCAGGATTTCTTTCTTCATAGGGGCAAAGAAGGTCTCAATGCTTATATTTCAGTAAAAGCTACTCTTGCAGTTACTGGTGTATTCTTGATAGTTAATCTTATTTCCTTAACTGAAGTCTGAACACAGTGCATATAGATTTACACTTGACAAACAATTGATAGTATTCTTCTTTATGCCATCCATTTATACAGTTGTGCTGTCAACTGCTACCAGCTTGCCACATTTGTCTTTATTCTAGACAGATTACACCTAGGGTGGTTTTTTGTTGTTGCTGTGGTTTTGTTTTTGTTTTTGTTTTTTTTTTTTTTGTTCTGCTTGTATCCCATTTTTCATGTTTTTTTTTGGCATTCTTCTCATAAAATTTTTGGTAGCATTTGAATTTGAGGAGCAAGAGTAGCATTTGAACCTTTGCTTAGTAAGAAGCAAATAGTCAAATGATTTATCATTGTTACAGTCACACTGAAGGTGAAGTGTTCCAGTAGTAATGCCAGCTAGAGGGAAATGCACTTAAATAATCATTTGATGCTTACTAGAACTACATTAAACTTCTAAATAGTGGGAAGGCTGTGCCTCGATATCTACCAGAGTGTTTGTGAAACAAAGTAGCCAGTTGGCTTGACAAAATTATTTACAGTATTAAATCACAGCCAGTTGTCTCCCCTTATAGGTTTCCCCTTAGCTTTATAATTTTTTTTTTTTAACACTTTTTCCACTGAAATCAGTGGTATGATGTAGGATGCTTTTAAAACACATGTTCTTTGAATGATTCAGTCATTGAAATTTACTAATAAGAAATGGATGAAATTTCTGCTTGCTTTGAGGAAAATACTTCTGCATAAACCAAGAAACAGAAGGTGTTTCTGCCTACAAATTAGTCTTGTTATTCTCTTATAAAATAAATAAATAAAAAAAGTCACTTTGCACATGCTTGGTGTTGAGCATTTATTTTAATCATGCTTTTCTTCAAGTTCTTTTCATTGTTTTGGGCACCAGGCAAAGATTCACTAGAGCTCTTTAGCAGCAATATAAAGTAGCCACAGCAACTGGGCATCTACTGCAAAGGACCAGTTCCCAATATTCATGTGTGTTCATTTAGTGTCCCCCTGCTAGGACATGTGCAGAGACAGTGACTTGTGGTTTTACTTGGAGGCAGAGGTAAAGAGCAGTGTACTGTTGCTATGTCCTGCATGGACCTAAAGAGAACTCTGAAGGTTTTGTCTGCTTTCTCAGGTGTCCTCACTGCACACAAAGGACACGTGCTCTGCACAGGTTTGATGACACCGTTCTCCGAACCAGAAAGCAAAATCCACTCTCTTTTATCCCACTCTGATTTTATAGGCTTTATTATAACCTCATCTTGTTTCTTGCTTTCTCTGAGATAGATCTTCTCATACTTTCTGCTTCATAACCTTCTGTGACTTTCTGATCTATTTACTGTTCCTGTATTTTACCCTTCCCTGCTTACAGAAACTTAGCAATGGCACCAAGGCAGATGCTTTTTTTCTACCTCACTGTTCACTGCCATGCCTATATAGATAGTGCATGCAGGGGCTTTTGAACTGATACTTTTTTGCCTCTCTTCTGCAATATAAAGAGGTTGATTTTGCTTTGCATAGATCAGGTCATGCTATAAAATTACAAAGAGTTTTGATAAGTTAAACACCAGTTACTTCTGATGAGTGCCTGCAATGAGTTGCACTCGGGTAGTTTGGGAACTGAGATGATGTGCTCACCATCCAGTCAAAACTGTTCCTAGTTTGAACACTCTTAATTTGCTATTCAGAGTAGATTCTTGGACATGATTTTACAAAGAACTTTGAGTAATGACTGGACCACTGTGAAAAACACAATCTGCTACAGGATAGCTTGTGAGCTGAAAGTTTATGGGAAAATACTGTGTATAGCATATTAAAGTAATCTCTGCAACAGTTACAATTAATTTTCATATTCAGTGTGTGCTTTATTACTTGGCTATAGTGAGACAGCCAAGCTAGAATAGCCGAAGCAGGAAACATACAGGTGCTTCTGTTCTGCATGGGTCTGCAGAGCTCACCAAAGTGTATGTCAACTATAAGCAGCTGATGACTAAATTAATTTCCAGTGATTTTCCAAATGTCTTGGAAAAAGACTACTAATATTTTGCAGACCTTTTAGAGAATTCATGTCTGTGGCCTGGGTAGCATCTCTGGTGCCACAAAGGAAGCACTATTTTATTTGGTCTCAGCAGTGCACAGAACAGACAGCATCCCAATATTTCCAGTTTCTATCTCTTGCTGCAGAGTAGCAGTGCTGAAAGGTTGCAGTAAAGAGCAGAGAGTTGGCAAGCCTGTTTGATTTTCAGTTTTATTATACTGCATTCAGCATGGCTGGTTATTGTGAACCCTTTTGTATGTTGTCAGTAATTCCAATCAGTCTCATAGATGGGCTAGAATGTAAAAGTTAATCTCAAAGGACAAGATGTAGCTGAAGCAGCAACAATTGGAATTGAGAAAGGAGGTTTCAGTGCAGATGACTTGATATGGGATGCTGTGACCTGCTGGCTGGTTTTTCACTGGCAGTTGATAAATATTCCTGCTGAGGTCATCAAGGGCACAAACAGGTATTAACACAAAGAGAGGGCAGGACACCAAAACTCCCTTTCCTCTGCTGAAAGCAAAGGTACATTCTACCTTTATGTCTGCAGAGGATTCAATTCACTGCATGCTCCTGTAATTTGTGAGGGCACCTGCATGACCCTTGCTGGGATCTTGGGACTGTATAACTTCCCTGAGTTTCGTGTGTGCACTAGAGAGATTTTCCTCCCTGGTGGCTGAGACTCGGGTTACAGAGTATGAGCACCAGCTTCGCCACCTAAGTCTACCGGGTGTCGCTTGATGACCTGGGCTTTCCAGATTCTGCCAAAGTGGGTCTCCCTCTGTCCATGCCTGTTGTCTGGCAGGTACACAGCAGATGCCGCTTACAAGGTGCTGTTGTGATGGGTCACGGCTATTAACATTTGATTCTCTGCCCCATCTCTGACCTTATGATATGGTACATTTCTGAGACTGTAATCATGTCAAAAGACTGATGTCATTGCAGGGCAAAACAGTAGAAAGAATAGGGTCAGACTGAAAGCTTTTATTCCAATATAAATATCTGAAATAACAACATAGGCACTCCTAAGCCTTGACAGTCTGTTTCTCTTTGCATGTATGTTTCCTTTCCTTTTTAATGAGATATGCTCTGTTCCAAAATTCCCACTTCTGTAATGGAAGTGCCAGAATTGGATGAGCTACATGTTAACCTCTTGAAAGATTAGTGATCCTCTAACAGATTTTAATGGCTCATTAGTATAAAAGGAAGTGTTGCTGGACTGATGGGACATAAACATGATTCATATTTGAAAATAATACAGTACTCTGAGTTCACTTGCTAACTCCCACTGGATGAAAGGGCAAAGTGTGGATGTTAAAAGGTAGAAACTAAGAAAATGCAGACCTTCTGTATTTTCAGAAAACACTGTGCTTCTGACCTGAGTGATATGCAGGAGAACTCTTATCAGTGAAGGGGGTCAGATTGTTTTACAGGTGTAAGTAGGTGCACCTCTGTGGGAATAAGTAGAGCTACTCAGATTTACAACAGCCAAGAAACTAACCCCAAACATTTTAATAGTTTGGTACACAGCTGGGAGATTAGAAATCTACTGTCTATAATTTTCTTTTATTGAACATTTTCACCATCCACATATTTTCTGACATCACCAGGTCACACTTCGACCCTACAGGAAAAAATAGGAAGTAATAAAACCAATGGTAACTAGTCTAAATTTCAAACTCTGGAGATGGGTTTTAATTTGAACTGTTTGTTCTGGCTGTTTGTTCTGTGACCTGGTCATGCCTTGGGTATATCTGACTCAGAAGTCCCTTTGGCAGATGTACGGGCGTAGCTGCTTTGAAGACTATGCTGTCTGTAACCACTGATGAGCTAATTACCCCTGACTCTACACAAAGAGCTGGTGTAACACAGTTGATTTGGCATTGCTCTTTTCTGAGAGCAGGATGAGTAGCCTACTGTCTAATGCATTTTTCTGTCTCTATTATGAATTCTGTCAATGTTTGACTCCAGAACCCACCTAGTAACATTCTCTCTGGCACATTAGAGGAGGTAGTTATACATTCAGCACCTCCTTTAGCATTTTGAGGCAACTGGGGAAAAAAAGGTTGCCTGCAGGGCTCGACTCTAAGTGCCTCTGAAGTGGAAATAGACTCGTGTTATCACTGTGCTAACAACATGTACTGAAGAATATTCCAGTCCTGCAGGAATTAATGCTACTCTGTAGCATTAATTTAATTTCAGTAGTAATTAATTCAGGATTAAATAATTTCGTTTTTGGCTAATCAGTATGCTTTGTTTTAAAATTTACTGATTTGGGGTCTTGCATTTGGGACAATGGCCTTGATTAAGTTGTTCTTTCCTGGCTTTTAGTGCACTGATTCAGTCAGGAAAAGTTTTGCCAAAATTGATAAGTATCTTAAAATGAAATAATTTTGTCCAGTCAATGATGGCGTATCATGATGAATCTCAACAAATTTCTTTATTTCTCCCATTGAAGCTACATATCTTTTTTAATAGCTAAGGCAGTATGTCATTGTATTCTCCCTATTTACATTGAAAGAATCGTCCATTAAAAATTATCTCTAATTGACAGTACTGCACTTTTATTTACTTATGCTGTCTGTTTTCTTTCTTCCTTGACAATGGTCTTCCACTGCATATTCCAAGAATCCTATCTGGACCTCTGTTTCATGTTTCTTCCTCAAGGGGGATTATAGGTGTAAACAAGAAGTTAGTGGTGGATTAAGGACTTTCCATTAATCTCTAAAGGCTTTTCATTGATCTCTAAAAATTAATATATCTGATGCATCCAAAGCAGTTTGAAACATTAAATTCATATAACTGATGAAAAATGTCTTCCTGAATTCCTATCCAGTCTAGAAATATTTTTTTTTTCCTGTCTTATTAATTCCAAGAGGTGTAAAGGATCAGTAAAGACAGAGCTGCCCAGTTAAATAACCGGTCCTTTAATCAAAACAAGAGGATGTGAGAGAGAAAAACTTTTCTTGAGAAGTTGGAGTAGGATAAAGGATGACACATGGAGAAGTAGTGAAAGGAAGAGACGGTGCATCTATCTGATGAAATACATATTTCTTATACAGCTGTTGACACCAAAGTTGGTTGTTGAACCACCTCTTGTAGTCAGTGGAAGGAAATGGGAGCTTCTGAGGTTTAGATTGTAAAGTAGATAGCTAAAATGAATCAGGTAAACTGCACCCTAAAAATGCCCTTTTCTGTGTTTACTGGGAGATCTTTGAGTGACTAGCTTTATAGCAGACATCTACTGAGGCATCCCACCTTATGAGACTTGGTTTTACCCTTTGTGTCCCCTAGTGGTATTGGAACCTCAGTGATACTTTTTGATCAGGTACTTCAGGTATCTGCTTGAAATTAACTGGGATAAATTGCAGTCCGAGTAGGTCAGTTAGTCTGTTCATGTCCCTCAGTTTCATGAGGCATACTGAGAAGTCTTGGTTTTGTGCTTTGGTATGGAATAACAAAAAAAAACCCAAACCAACCAAATATTTGAATCAGTTGTGTGAGCAACTCATGGAAAAACTACAGAGGATCAGGTGAGAACTGACAATGTCTGACTTTTGTTAAATCAGGTATCAGTTTTCAGCTACTTGAGGGGTTATCCAGAAGTAAGGATAGTGTTAGCCTATTTGAATATTCCTATAATTTCAAACAGTTATTCTTTTGGTGCCACTACACCGTGGTTTTGTTTTTTTTTTTTTTAATAGTTGCCATTATCAATTTAACATGCACACGTATTCCTATCTGTTCCTGAAAATATATCCTTTTCTTGGAAGAGCTTAATTATCTGTTACCTTTCCATTTCTTCTTTTTACTGTCCTCCCCTTTGCTATCAATCCTGACACACTTTAAAAAAACAAAACAAAACCCCAGAGCAACAACAAAACAAAACACTGAATGCATATGTGTTTTAAAGTCTACTGACTCTTGTCTGGAGACATGACAACTAAAGATGGTTTTCAAATGGAATTTTCAAGTACGCTTACATAATGATGGTATTGCGCCTACATTTATTTCCCAGACTGGGGTGTTCCCTCCAAAATGCAAGTTCTGTAGATAGAGAGCTTATAGTAGATATCTGAAATTAATTTTTTCAATAAGAAGTTCAGACTTGGCTAAGAAAATGTCTTTCTAATGAGAAAGGTGGAGACACTGCTACAACTGATTGCTGTGTTAGCCTAGGAGATAAGCTGACTGTGCTGTGTAATGAATACGTTGCAATGAATGCACTGGATGATATCACTTAACAGGAGGAACTTGTGCTAACCTTCATTATGCATGCTTTTTCAGTTTCAGATTGTGGTTAACTGATTTGATGTTAAGTTCTCCTTTACTTTTGCCCTGCACTGCAGAAATGAGTTGTTTTGTGGCCTGAGGTCAACAGAATATTGATCTACAAGTCAAATCTGTCTACCCATCTCTTACATGCCTCTTTGCTTACTATATGGCAGAGTAAATTAAACAGATCTGCTACTGTAAGCTTCTGTTTCAATATAAATCTCTCCTTTTATCTTAAGTTCTTTATCATGCTACTAACAGTGAATTCTGCTCACTTAGTTATTCCTGTCTGTTCAGATTCACCACTTCTAGGATCCTTCATGCCAGACAGTATCTGCTTCATGAGGATCAGAATAATTTACCAGCTTGGAAAATGCTACTGTCATTTATTGTAGGAGTCAGCTGTCTTTGAAGGACCAGGAAAGGCCAAAGTAGTTTGCATTTATTGGCAAACTATCGTTTGTGTTAGTTTTGACTTTTAATTTCACTACAAAGATGAGAAAGTAGGTATTACTTTGGAAAGTTTACTCAATAAAGATTGTTGAAGTTCTTCCTTATTTACAAAATAATAAACCAAACAGTACTGGAATTCCATATTCATTAAAAAAAGGCTAATATTTTAAAAGGCTGAAATTCATAATCTGGAATAATGAATGACTGTAAATAATATCCACAAAATTATTTGGGTACAAAGTTGGCCACTATATGCATGTGTTTAACTGAAATATACTGTTTCAAGTTCACAAACACAGGAACAAGGTGCTGGCATAAAAAGCTATTTAACAGCAGTGACGTTGGCAAAAAATACAAAGTCTAACTTTAAGTCTGAGAAGTGACAGACCCAAGCATGAATCCAGAAAGATTCAGTCTGTGTGTCTTGTGCTTTGCCACAGAGGTTTGGGAAACCAGCTCTGCCCTGTCTAAAAAGGGAGAACTTGTCATTAGATCCAGAGCAGACTTTTGCCAATGACAAATGTCACCAGACAAAAACAATATGGTTCTCAGATTTATGCACCCATAGTCCTTTGAAATTACTGCAAGAAAGGCTGGGAAATGAAACAAGTATTCTATTGAGAAGTCTGAAGTCTTTTCACAGAAATGGTGGGAAAGTCCAAATTTGGTGACTAAATCTTACCACCCACATAGAAAGAGGAGAGGTAAAATGAAGACAGTTTCGGCTGTACAGTATATATAGTGTAGAGTGGAAGGGAATGAAACACCAATGCCCATATTTTAATAGGATTGTATTTGATTTGCACTTCCAAAATAATAAGTTTCAACCCCATTTGTTCATCAGACATAATAAAATGAATGACACAAAGAGGACTTGGCTATTTAGAAGATTTATTAAAGCTGTCAAACTTTAGAAGTTTCTGAACTCTGAAGCATGAGGTCTAGTTGAAGAGTTTAGCTAATCTTGGCTTTTCAAAATGAGCTGTGATACAATGGATGACCCTTGCTATTTTTTTCAGCTTTTGCTGAGTGTTCTTTTAGATCATATACTTGTTCATGGCAATTTTTTTATATAAAAGTGTGATGCAGGGATATTGTGTTTGCTTATCAGTGCTCAGGATGGGTATAAATCACCTTGACAAGTCTTTGCAGATGTTATCTCAATTAATTTGTATTAGAGTTGTACAGAATTGTGTTGCTCCTGGTTTTGACTACAGAGGTGATTAATAAAACTTCTTTAAAATAATTTTAGCAGCACAGATGACAGATAAAAATGCTGGATTTCATAATAGTTTCAAGGATCTATGTTTCCATAGCTCTGCATTAATCCTGAAAACCCATGTGTTTTGGATATGTGTTCTCAGACAAGTTGGTCAAAAATTCCACTGCCGCTGAAGTAGTCTGGAGTTAATGTAAGAGCAAGTAAGTGAAAAAGACTTGACCAATGTTTGAATAGAGTAACACACTGAAGTTGGTTAAAGCTTTTAGAAATCTTGACCAGTGATTATTTTCATTTCCTTTCCAGTAGTGATTGTGCCTTAAGGAGAAGGGACATTGAATGATTGCACTGCCTCATTTAAATATCTCCATCATCGGTCTTTTCTCTCACCCTGCATCAAGGTTTTCTTGCAGGTAGAAGAGGGAGCCTTTATTCTATGCTAAAAGAAGAAAAGCTTTTAAGTTCTTTAGTGCATTCCTATAATGGACAATTTTAAAATCTCCAGTATTGTCAAGTCTTATGTTCTCTATTATATATTTTCTTTATTATATATTATATATATTGGGTTTTTTTAATCACCACGACATTTAATATGTGCTTTGGATTCTTTGCTCTGGGAGTCAGAGTCTTACATGAAAATCCTGACTTGTTCCAAGGGAAGTTTTGTGGGGTTTTTGTGGTGTTTAGTTTGTCCTATTTTTTTCTCTGAGAGGAGAGGGTTTAAAGTTTGATCCCTAACAGCTCCATGGAGCTCAAAAAGCAATTTAAAGTAACTTCTTCACTGTTATTCCATGATGCTCTGTCACAAGAGAGAAGGAACAGAAATCAGAGTCAAGCTTGATCATTTAAGAATAAATGTTGACTTTCAACAAGTTCAGTCAGAAAATAACTGTTCTTACCTCTCTCTCTGCCTTCTCTGTGGGATCTGCATGGTGGACAGCAAAGATATCTTCTAGAGGGGGTAAAAATAAAACCATAGGTAACATCTAGTCTTGAGGTCTGAGTGTCAAGGAAGCTCACCCTGCAAGGAAATGGGGAATGTGAGATCCTCCAACACCAGAAAGGCCATTTCCCGCTTCCTGGAGGATGAAGAAAGAGGACACTGACCAGAACAGACATCTCTATGCTATGACTAATAGTACTTTAGCATAGTTTCTTTTATAAAATGTCAATTTATGCACGTAAAATGGTTGCAGTAACGTTGTGCTTCACCAGGATGAACAAGTGCTGCTTCCAGTAACTTTGTTTTCCTGCAAAGCTGCAGGCAGCAGAAAGGAGCACTATGTCATCTCTGTGACATTTTTATAATCATTAACGTTTCAAATTGAAATTCTCAATAGCTGCGGAGAGGCTCAGTTGCCGAAATAAATGTGTCCGCAATACTGATTAGAAACTGAAAGGATTAGCTTAATGTCTCTGATGTTATTGCTTGTGGAATTGAAAAGGGAAAAATGTTCAAAGGCCCACACATAATGTACCTGACTTCCCCAGACCTATCAAAGGGTTAGCATCAATAACCAAGTAATGGCTGCTTTATAGTTTGAATTTTCTGACCCGATGTTTTCAAAAGGCTAATAAAAAGCCACACTGCTGAGAGGAAAGTTTAGGTTGGAATGATTGTAAAAATGAAATAGTAATGATAAAGCAATTTGTGTCAGTCTAAGAGTGGAAGTTAAACCTGTAACTATGCCACTCTTGAAGAGAAAGCTGGAAAGAAATCTCCATGTTTGCATATGCATAGCTAAGCATGCTACACAGTGAGGTTTCTATAGGAATGATTTGTTTTTTTTTTTAAAAGAGGTGGTTTCTTAAACAGCTGCTTTTCATGGAAAATGTCCCCTTTCACAGTATTAGAGGGTCTTAACCACTATCTAAGTCTTGGCCGTTTGAAATGGGCATTTTGAAGATGCTGACCACAATGTTATTTTGAGTGCAAATTACAGCTCTCATAATAACATTATGTTAAGCTTCATGTAGGCTACATCTTAGGCTTCAGTCATTCAGCTATTTAATTGTTACATATGGGTCCTCCTTCATGGAGTTTGATCTAGAATTTAGAAAATATTCCATTTACCAAGAGGAGAGTTTGGGCCTAAAAGAATGTGCTAAATCCCTCACTGGAGTCACAGGAATCAGTGGAGTTGTAGCCCTTAAAACCAGCTTCTGTGTGGCAATACACTGCAATGTTATGAGTGGCTGTAACAGCTCCACTGTAGATACAACATGGCTAAAAATAACTTGATTTTCTTACCTGCTTCAAGCTTCCCTAGTGTGGGATAATGGCCTGCCTTGCTGTGAGATAGGAGCACAGGCTTAGTGTGCTTTGGGAGAAAGGTTAAGATGTTTGTGACTATGAAATTCTTGTGCCATCTCTGGGGGTGGAGATCCATTAGGGGGTGTGTGTATGTGTGTGTGTGTGTGTGTGTGTGTGTATAGATAAATAGATAGATATACACCTCTCTGACTGCTGGCTGCATGGGCCCTGGAGGAAGAAGGCTGAAAAGTCTAGCAGAAATGATCAATGGGTTGTACTACTCTTCTTCCACTCAAGACAGGGATACCTTCTATGTAAAAATTGCACCTTCAATATATAGTGTACCTTTCCCTAGTGTTTCTATTGTTTATTAGTACTATTACACAGACTTGCATTTCTGACTGCATTGGTTGTACCCAGGAACTACTAATTTGAGCTTGATTATCCTTTTGTGGGCAGTGCATTTATCAATGGCAATTCTGAACCTATTGTATCTGTTGGTTTAACAGACCTAGTAGTCTTAACTTTTACACTGTCTCAGTGCAAGTCTTTAGCTGTGGCTCTGAGACAGAATTCTCAGATGTAATTTTTTCACTTTGCAAAACTTCTCAGTGCAAGCTCTTGGACTCTGGCAGGCAAACGTCATGCTGTCACTCTTAATGTGACACCCAGTATTGACAACAGATCTTAGGAAAGGGAAACAAATTTTATTTGTTACAAATCATTCAAGATGCAGTATATTTTTTCACTGTAATTTTTGGGCAATATGTGTATACAAGTATAAGGAACATCCGATAGAAAAGGGATTTGCACTGAAATGTCGTAAGCACTTTCCTCCCTCTTTTGTCTGCAGCTTGAAAAATCTTTCCATCTAGAATACAGAGAACAGGAAAACAGTTGGCTACATTATGCACTCTTCTGTGAAATCAAGCTTCTGCAGCTCTGTCAAATAATACCAGCAGCACCTGTGGAGCTTGTGCTTAGCCTTTTAGATAATAAAAGATCATATTGGGACTCCTTTGAATCTCACTGGGCTCAGAGAAGCTCTGCCAAAAGCTGAATGATCACAAATCATTTCTTCAGCTCTAACAATATGGGTTGTAAAGACTGTGGTATCTCTGAGTTATTATTCCCCTTTCTACACTCAGAAACCAAGTCACATATTGTCTACTGTAGCCTTTTCCTCCTGTATTTGGGATGACAGCTGAAAGACTTATTTTCCCTTCACAAATGTAGTCCATAGGATACTCAAGCACATGTATTCAGGTAGTAGTTTGAGAGAACAAATAATGTCGAGAAGACTAATGGGAAGAGAAATGGTTCAATCCTCCTCTTCAAAAAGCTGATTGTTTCCTCTCTTGCTGAATAATTTTCTTACATGTATAGGTCACATCTCTCCTTTTATGTACTCTTGTACTTATTATGGTGGAACTGGCAAGTGATACATGCCTTTGCAGGGCTATTATTGGTGGTGCAGCCAAGTGTCTTCTACTAGTCCAGGTTCTACACCATCTTTCTAGATGGCTTCTCTCAAATACTGCCAAGAGTTAGACTCTCCATTTTCCTTGTAGGTTTAGGTTTTATTTTTCCATTATGTTAGTTGCTTGTTTTCTCCATTTTTTTTTTCCTGGCTTGTAATCTGAGTGGATCAGGGAAACTTCATTTAGATATACACTTCACAGAGATAGAGGCTTTGAATTCCAGTTTTTCTGACCCTACAGAGGAAATAAAACCCTTACATCATAATGAAAGATTACAGAACACAAGTGTTTTTTCTTAAAGTTGTACCATGTGTGATTTAGACATAGGAATATATGTAACATATTATGTGCTTTTTGACAGCTCTATTAAATAGACAAGGTTCCCTGTTGTCTGGTAGCCAAAGACATCTTATATTGAATATCAAAATAAACTTGGACACCAAATCTGATGAAGACATTGGATAGTTTCCTATGAGAATCATAAGATATGTTACACTGATCTGAAATTTTGGGTTGATTTTAATTCAGTTAAGATATATTTAATCATAGTGGCACAGTATAGGGAATGAAAACTGTGTAAGATAGTAGCTGTAAAATATTTATAATCACTTTCTCCAAAACATTTATTGTTCAGCCTAAAAATAAAACCTTCTCCTACTTTTTATTCCTTCCAATGATCAGCTTATGACTTCAATACCCCTACTCCAGCCCATGTAGAGAATTTGAAAATAGTGGTTGGGTAAGATATGGGCTTCTGGCACGAAAAAAATTGGTCTGCTATATTAGTATGCACAGGCAGAAGGGCAAGCTGAGAAGCTATATTTGAGCTACAGGACCAGTGGTATTTTTCAATCATGCTGTGATGCCCCCAAGGGAATTGTGTCTCCCCAAGTTCAGCTGAGCTCAGCTGACTCACCTCTAGTCCTTCAGCTATCTGCAGCCATATCTTTTTTTGGAAATATATGCCCCTCCCCTGCAAAACATGAAAAACATGGCAGAGTGTTAACAAACTATTTAAAACTGAAAGCTCAAAGACTATATATTCAACTGTCAAAAATGTGTGTTTTTCAGTGAAGTCATTGCTCGCGTGATTTGCTTCACTGAGAAATTGTAACAGATGTTGATTTTTATACAGGTTGACATTTTTACCAAATTTAAACTTGTCTAGCTGTGGCATTGGAAAGACTGTCTTTGTTTTCCCAAGAATTTGGACAAAGCATTTCCCAAATGAAAATATTCTCCCTTCTAGGTTTTGGGTTTTTTTTTTTTCTTTTTTCAAGAAAGGCCAAGATTTATTGCCCTCATTTCTCTGTATGATCACATGGGATCTGGATGCTTCACAATGTCTGTTCTTTCTGCTACCCTTGTGACTTACAGTTGTACTGTTATTCCTGTGCTGTTTTAGATGAAGAGATGAAGTAAGATGACCTCAGTGTTTTACAGCAGGTCTTGAGAAGGAACTGTGCAGCTTCTCCAACAACACTGAAGTGAGGACTCTCCATGAAAGGACTTGCTTCTCTCTTGAGGAAGCCAGAGCTTCCCTTGGCAGAGCTTTACCTTAGGGCCCTCAAACCAGGCCATAAATACAACGGGGTTCAAGCTTCCCACCTTAGAATCATGTGTCTAAAGTCTTGCTTGTGTGTCTTTTCCTTCATTTCCTGTTTACTAAGTTTAGCTTTGGAGTAACTTAGGGATGACAGATGCCTGATACAGAAAACAGGCAGCTTTTTATTGTGCAGCATTGGCTGTAAATTGATAAACCAGATGTGGAAAACAGGTTCTTCTCCTTTCCTGTTATCCTCCACTTGGTTATCAAAGACTGGTAGACCTACTGTCTTTCCTTCCAGCAAATATGGCAGGCATAACTCCTTTGGAAGGATATTTAGAAAAAAATAAAACAACTTTGTTTTTTTCAGTAGTCATCTAGCATTAAGGAATAGTATCTAGTCACCCATCTGCTCTTGCTGTTTTCCCTGCAGAACACAGGTGTCTTTCAGTATGCATGTTGAAAGAGGTGTGACTCCTGCCTAAGGCAACTTTTTCTGGCCTTGCAGAGCTGGGTGCGGGCCTCTGACCTCCAAGTGTAGACCGCCAACTACCAGGCTACTGTTTTTCCACTACTTTCTGCATGGGCATCATGAATGGTCATCACATTCTGCTCTAATGAGTCTCTTTAATCATTCATAATAACAGTAATAATACCAGTGCAATGTAATTCTATGTCAGAGGAGCCTTGCCTTATTGATTTTTTTTAGATTCCTTGTAGGCAGAACCATGCTTTCCTCTAACTTTAGAAGAAAGCATGGCATTGCATGTCTCACTGCAATTTAAGTAGTTAAAAAAAAGAGTGATATTTTGAATGTTTGGAAGCATTTGCAAAGATACAGTTGCATATAAAATTATGTCTAAAGATGTTACTATGCATGGACAGTACCACAATGGGTTGAGTAGCTCCTTAATTTTTTATACTACTCTGCTTCGATGAAAAATCATCCTGTGCTATTGGTGTCTTTGTAGAAAATTCAGAAAATGTAGAAAAGTATTGTGACAAGGACAGTAGCTGTAATGAGACATTTTTAAGGCCTGTTTTCCTGTGCTTACAGGGAAACAATGATGACTTCTTACATGGTACAAAATACTGCCTAAAGGTGAAAAAAATCCTGAGTACTGAAAATAAAGGTGTGTTTGTTTGTTTTTTTTTTTTAGTATGTGTTTATTTTCATGGCTGAGAAAATCAAATTAAGATAGTTCACATGAGTCTGAGGTAGAGTATCTAATTCCTACACACATTAACAAGCAAAACAAGACAAGGACTAAGCATCATTCTTTACTAGATTTGTTTTTTCCATCACTCAAAGCTGAAAGTAAATTTTTCAGTTGATTTCTAAACCAGTTTGTTAGGGTTCACATTAAGTATAGCTGTTGCTTGATCTTTTCCTTTTGTTAATTTATCCATCTGGCCAACCTAAAAAAGAGAAACTAGTCAAGCCCCTGGACTTCTAGGGATAGCTGCTTGACTTTTAGATAACTACGTGGTTCCTCAGTGTCTTCTTTGTTCGTCCTCTATCATACAACTAGCCTAAAAAATCAAAAAATCAAAAGATGCCTGCAAAAACCTTAAATGTTCCAGTTTTGTTTCTCAGGTATGTCTTACCCTCTCTTCTTATCTCTTTCTTTTTTTTTTTTTGTCTTCCCCATAAGATCTAGGTACCATTTTTTTTTTCACTTTTTGATATCAAAAATCCCCTTCTGATTTTATTCTTGAATTCCAAAACTGGTCTACTGGGATTATAAACTGCGTATGTCTTTTTAGAACACCTGTATTTAAGAGTCTAGAACAAAATAGGTACAAATGTTGGCCATCATCCTTCCAGCTCTGTGCCAGAACATCCTGCTTCACTAGCACTAAGATAGAAAAAGAGAAAGTAATCAGTGAGTCATTTTCAAGACATTCCCTAAAAGTTTGGGAACCTTTTTCACCCACTATGAACATGTCACATCAGGACTGGTTCTGTTCTATCCAAACAAGCCACTGCAGTTAACTGCAGGAAAATGGATACAATTCTTCAATTTCTTGAAGTGTGATTCTTTGAATGTCCTGTATACTTTTAAGGAGTGAAAAATGCCTGGTGAATAACTTCATTAGTAGAAATCTGGCTGTGGATCGACAATGTGTGAACATAAAGAATCAACACCCTTCCCATAAACGGTTAACTATTATTCCTTCTACCTATGTCCCAGCCATTTCTGATGTTCTGGTGTGAAAGTATTATTGGGAATAAGATGTTACAAGTAGTATTCTGAGTACAGGAAACAAAAGTATTTTGGATTCATGCAGATTTGTATCCCATGGCTGATAGATTTTGATATCTAAGAAAATGTGAGATCCAAGTTAAGCTTTCCTATGGATAGTATGCTGGAGGGAAAGAGGGGGGGAATGAGGAATTTCATACCCTTCAGGTTCTTCAACATCTGTCACATCTTTAGCTCATGCAGCACCATAGCGTTTACTTGGGGTGTTTATAGACTCTCTCTCCTCTGCTTCATCAACCACTTGATCCTCTGCTCGATCACTGCTACAAGTGTACAGATATTTTTAAGATAACAATCTCTCCATGAAATATAGTTGAAAATAGTCAGTGAAATGAAAAAATATTGGGGAGAAAAGGCATAAACGCACAAATACAGAGCAAGCAATTGCATAAGCATAGATCCCTCAGAGGAGCTTACCTGCCACGGCTGTCAGTGTCACAGAACTGAAGGTGCAATGGCCCAGGTTCAAGAATGTGCTCCTGACAAAGCAAACGGGGACAGGTGGATGCTGAAGAGTGGGCATTGTGACAGTGGATAGACAAGGAATGGCTGAACGAGAGACAAGGAGTGCCAAAGAGAAGGCTGTATCCAGTTGAAATGCTGGGGTTTGAACCCCGAGCCCCGAATTAAGGTTGACATATGGGTGATTCCCACAGCCCTTCATACAGAGGTGGTAAGTTTGCCTTATAGCTTCCCCCCAGGGTGCAGCCGGCCCTGCAGGGAGAGCCATAAGGGAAATGAGCCCCAGGGGTCCCACATTGAGTGAACAAAGGTCAGGTGTCTGCTTGGGGATAAAAGCTGGGACCGCTGGCAGGGAGTCAGGAGTGTCTGTCTGTGGATTGCACTCCCCAGAGCTTCCTGGTTCAGGGAAGACCTCCTGACTCTCCCTGGAGCTGGGCCCTGGTCAGTTCAGAGCTTTACAAACATGGGCTAGTCATGTGGGAGTTGCCATGTAGACACCTTTGTCTTATTTGTTTGGCATTCTGGTCTGGCTGTTTCCCTTGCCATCCATAGGCAGCCTTGGCTCTCTGTTTATACTACCTGTTGTGGGTCGGATTGTGTCTTTCCTGGTATTGTTGGGGGTTGTGTCGATTGTAGGTGAACTGGTTGACTTGTTTGTACCCCCAGCAGTTATTCATGGCATAACTTTCTTGTTGACAATACATTCTACTTATTGGTTTATCTTTCTGCTGGTTATGTCATTCGTGTTAGGCCTAGTCATTGGCAGAACACCAGTGAACCACCATTCTCCTGAATTTCCATGCTGCTACAACCAAGTGTATGAGTGTGAAAAGTCTTCTGTTCTGCACACATTAGGGGACAACAAGGAACAAATTGCTGCCTGCTTTTTGCAGAAGAGCTTTGTGTTCTGACTGTCAATATGTAGGCTGGATTCCTACATTTCCTGGATGGAATCAAATCTCCTACTTCACAGGAAAGGGTCAGGCTAAAACATGTGCTGAAGTGGAGAGAATCTTACTCTAACTTTCAAACCAGATACCTAGGTCATTCAGCCTGGAAGCTGTCTCTTACACTCTAAGCAAAGGATCTGTCAGCTTGGTTGCTGTCAGCTGTTGCCTGTCTTCAGTAGCAGAACCTCAAGCGTGTTCAGAAAGCTTAGTTTCCTGATCAGTCACATGCAAATAGGCAGTGTATGTAGGAGACATGGGAAAAGTTGTCAAGTTCTTTTGCACCTAAGTCCTTAATGCCTGCACTTGGAACAACTTACTGCTTCTTTCCATTTCATGCTAGTTCTCTGCAAGTTGTTTTAGCTATTGAATGAGACTAAAAGAAGAAAAAGGTGACTATTCTTAGTTTATTTAAAAAACAAAAACTATATCCAGCAAGTTTTCATGTGTAAGAAAAAGAAATAGTTTAATTCTTCATCTGTAAAACTAAAGAGCTTCCAAAAGAAACATATTGGCAAGAGACTTAAAATATTAAAGATACTAGAAAACACACTGAAATGAAGGGTGCAATAGCAGAATTAAAATCTACATTTTTGTAAATGTCCTACCTATATATTTATCACTCGCCTTTGCTTATCCTATTTCTCCTTGATTCTCCAGGCCATTTTATTTTCCTTACTGACTACTTTAGGTCTAATGGGATATAGTGAGAAAGTTTCTGGGGCAACATGACTCTACTGCAAGAACATCTACAATTAGAAGAACTTGCAGCAAGCTGATCCTACTGCCCCTTAAGGTCTAAGTATACAGTTGTATATCTGTAGTTGTGCTCCTCATAAAGACTAAATATTAAAAAAATGTCCAAAATCACAGAATCAAAAGCAGTTAGGAGTACAACCCATGTCTCCAGGATCTAAGTGCCATTTACTAACTGTAGTGTGAGCCAAAATTCAGTGTTACAGATCAGGTTTAGTTAGTCTAGATGGCAGTTAAACATAAGACAGTCAATATAAAATATTTTTGGCAGAACTCTGTAGAGGACTGTACAAGAATTGAATATTGCACATTTGTTTAGGCACCCCTAAGAATACATGCAATACTGTGGATGCTAAGCACAGACAGCATGCACATTCAGTGTATTACACACCTAGCTAGGCAAAGATACAATATCTGACTATTGGCATGGCCATGGAAATCTTTTCATGATTCTACCTTCAGACAGAAAAATAACATGAGTATTAAAAACATTAAGACGTTTGCTTTAGATTCTTGGCTTTGAAAGGTATTGCTCTTGAAAACTCCTAGTGTTTGTAAGACAATGAAAGACCACATATTCATAGGACTTCTATGAAACCTGAAACATTTATTCTGTCAAATCTATAGAACCAGAGTGATATGTCTTTGATGAGGGATTTTAAGAAGACTATATAAAGGGAAATAATTTTGCTATCCCAGACTAATCTTTTTGAGCTATTAGTGTCTATTGTGATGGGGTTTGCTGAGAACAGTGATATGCTAAAAACTGGGCTGAAACCATCAATGCATTTTTCAAGTTTTATATCCAGCTTTCAAGTGATCCTGACTTACTGATGTTTCTATCTTGGCTGTGTTTGAACTGGTCATTGAAAAACAAAAAGTTATTAGTCACCTAGCTATAAATTCCTAGGAAAGATATGATGCTTCATGATCTACTGCACGATAAACTGAGCCTGAAAAATCCCTGCCTTCAACTTTATAAAAAGTCATGCAGGGGTTCACAGAGACAGTGGAAGAACTGGAAGACTTAACAGTGAGGATGAGGATGGATCAACAGGGCAACAACAGAACATGCACTGTTTATCATGTGGTAGTCCCACTCCCAGCAGTCTTTCTACTCTTGATAGGGTATTCAAATGAGTACAGATCTCTTGAGCACAATTTAAATTGTTTCCATGTGGCTGTTATCACTTTGTGTTTTAGAGTTATTGCTGTCATCTTTAAACTTCATCAAGCAAAGGATGAAAACGAAAAGCTGCTGGCACTGTGTCATGTGTGCTGGTACTGCATCCAGCCCTATTTGCAAACCTGGTGGTAAAAAGGTGTCTAAAACCAGTCAGCAGTGAATCTTCTCTACAAGGCTGTTTCGTGCCATATCAAATTGACATCGTGCATAAAATTGTTAGTGATGTTGTCTGTTGTATTTTTAGAGCCTTATGCATTTTTAATGAGGGGTTCATGCCTTGAATAAATCTACACCTAAGTAATTGTGTGATTTCTGCAAATGTGATCATGAGTCACTCTGATTCACGGTCTGTCTGAAGTGGGAACTAGGCTTATAGCAGTGTCAGAGATAGGGAGAATATGAATAGATATAATCAAGTTATCAGTTTCTCCTAAATATTTTTATGGGCTCACTGATCATTCAGAAAGCTGAAAGATTGATTTGCTAATGTGACTATCTTTTCAGCAAAACAGTCTGCCCTAACATGCATGCTGTTGCCTAATGGAACCTTGTAGAAATAGATTTTTCCTTTTTATTGATGGCAATTGCAAGGCATCTTGGAACAGCACATGCTAACTGTAGACGATAAATAAGTAAATAATATTTTTATTTTTGATCTGTAATCCTTCAGAACCCAAGTTAATCAAGATTCAGAGATGATTCCTACTGTGTATTTTATTCATTTTTCATACTGAAGTACTTTTCCTTTGTACATAAACATGGGTAATGCAGTCTGGAAGGTTAGTGTGGTGAACTTTAATATCATCTTTAATATCATTTAATATATGAGCTTTGACTAAAAGGGGACATATGCAAAAAAATGGCCAGATTTTAAACAATTTCTTATCCCTTTTTAAAACAAAGTGATAGTGGATAGTTCTTTGTGGGCTATTAGGTGGTGGAATGTGATATTCAGCAGAATGTAAAATAAGACTGGATTGGAAAGCATGAGATTTGCTGAACCAGGTCTGTACTACACAGTACTTAGGAATGGTACTTCATCTCTCAAGTACTGAACTAAATCAGGTGTAACTCCACTGAAATCAGCTGAACAAAGTCAGAGTGTTTCAGGGCAAAACTGGAACTATGATATAAATGCAATGGTTTCACACTGATTAATAAGAGCAGCATCTCTGTTATTCATATTCCTTTGCGTTCACAAGAGGCCTGCCAGCGAAGTCAGATGGGATTTGTACTAAGACAATAGGGAGAACAACACCTTAGTGTAGTGATTAAACTTACTATTTATTTTATTCCTTAAAACTGGATAATTTTAACCTGGCAGAGTTCACTTAAAAGCTGCATAGTCTTAAGTTTTTTAGTGTCCTTCTGTAGCTACTGCAGAGATGGGCATCCAGGGGACAATTGTTTGTCTTTCTCAGATAATCCTCTGCTCAAATGGGATGAGCCACCTCATTCCTGTGACTGTGTCCACATAATGGAAGTGTTCCCAGCTTCTCAGGCCTAGTGCTTGCTCTGGGTCACCACAAGCACCATATGAGGTGGGAAGTGTGCAGACCTTCCTCCATGTGCCAGACCCATGAAGAGGGCTCCAGGAACTGCAGCTTACCTCAAGCCCTTGGTGTGGCTTATCAGGATTTTAGCACCAGGCAGTGGGCTTTTGGGTCACTCAGGATTTCACTCCAGGAATAACCTACATCCCTACTACTGACTGTCAACAGCATGTTTATGAGTAGCTTTACTGAGGTGCTTGACTTTATGCAGGTGGGGAACATTAATCTCATTTCACTTTAACCCTCTAAAAGTTACATTTTTTTATTTAGGTGCCTGTATACTTCATAACTATGAATATATGATATCAGAGCTGTGAAATGTGATCTGTATTTGAAAATGTCCCTGCTTAGGAAACATTTAAGCACCTTTTTAAGGTTAGCTTTATCTGCCAAACAGTTAAGCCTGTGCTTATTGAACTGTGAAAGGACTATTTGATTTGGTCTGCAAGGAATAGTTTGGTAATGTTTCAGCTATGATTTTCAGCTGTACTAAACAACACTGCCATGGTTTCATGACTTCAGAGAGTCATCCTGCATGCAAATTGTCCCTTGCTGCTTCAGAGCAGTTAAGTAGCTATTCTTCTATAATCTGTTTAAAAGGCAAGACCTAAAGTGTTTTTTCAAGCTCCTGTGACCCAGGGACTGCATAACAAGGTAATAGAGAGGATCACTGATACAATTCTAAACCTCTTTTGCAGTCAGTGGTGAACATTCAAGAGTTTCAGAAGAGCCCTGTTTGTCTGGGAGCTTTCATCAGATAAATAAAAGGAAATGGTGGTAGTACCATAGTGTCTGGACTCTCATGTTCTGGAGTGTAAGTGTCCACCTGTACATCAGGCATTTCTGTCTATTTTCTGGTGAATTCCTGGTTTAAACTAGATTCAGTCCAGAGATCAGGAGTTGGGGGCTGAGTCTGGTCCTGGCTGGTGCCACAGGAGATGAGATAAAGACTGCAACAGACTCTGCCAGTAACAAAGCTTGGTTCAAGCACTACCACAAGGCTGTCAAACTGTGGATTTTAACGTGGACCATATTACAGTCTAGACCTGTGCTTACTAGGAATCCTCCATCCGGAGGCTGGGAATGGTCTTGGAGTCAGCAAGGGCCAGGGATCACCTGCAATAAGACAACTGGCTGTGCCCACCCCATTCTGGGGAGTAAAGAGTGAAGAGTAATGCCATACTCTTTGAACAATTGTTCCATCCCAAGAGATCCCACAGAAGGGAGTTTAGTATTGTTTGTGATAAGTGATACAACTACCAAGAGGTAGGCTTTTTGGTCACCTTTTCTTGAGATAAGATATCTAAATGCTACTCATGCCTGTGTTCTACACACTGGACTACATACTCTGCAGCTTTCCCTGGAGACAAATAATTAGCCCTGTGTAAAGCCATTACAACGATGGGTTTATAAGCATAAGTAACTGATGGCTCATTGCCTTCCTGCATTGATGTGTGATTGTACCAGTAAAATAGTAAACTGATATTGAAAGGAGTGATCTACACAAGAAGTACAACTGCATCTGTAATTAATCCAAACTCTTGCACAAATGGGAGACCTGGTTTTAAAATTCTTGATTAAGGTAGGTATTTTTCCAGCTTGGCATTTCCATTGCATAATATGAATTACATTTAATAGTTTATTGTTTGCATATAAATGGTTACAAGATACTGAAAACTTGTTAGAGTTACACCCTATAAAGCGTAACACAGAATATCTTCTGTAAATGATTAGGAAACTCAGAACTAATATTAATAATTTACTATACTTACATCAAGAATGAGGTTTGCTAGAAAGTACTTGTTCATCCATGCAGCATTGTAAGGCATCAATATTGTAATTCACATCCATAGTATTATTCCAGTTATGAAAAACATTGAGATGCTGAACGAATAAATCACCATCTATCAAACAAAAACTATCAAACCCTAAAGATACAACAGTAAATAGTTCACCAGTGCTCAAAAGTAGGATAGTTAACTGCAAAGATGGAAAGACAGCTCTGAAAGAAAATGGGCATTTTATTAACTTTGCAGAAGCTGATACTATTATTGATAATCCATCCTAAAGAATGATTTAATGGGATTTAGCTAATATCATAAAACACTTCTATAGCACATAAAAAATAGTCTAATCTATATCCAGAGAATAGAAAGGATGATGAGGAGGAAAACACTAGAACCAAGAAATAGTTTTCATTTCTTGCTCCAGTCCTCTTTTTAGATAGTTTCTTCCTCTATAATACCCAGAAACAGAAGTGTCTGGGTTCCATTCTGACTGAGATGTCTGAATTCATAATGTTAAGAATCATCACAGGACTTGTTTTTTTCAAAGACCTTGAGACCAAAGATCAGAGATTTAAAACCTGTTAATGTGCTTTTCCACATGAAGGTCAAATTTGCCATCTTTATTTTTTTCAAAACCTTGGCCAGCTCTACCAAATCAACACTTCTTACCTTACATCCTTTTTCTTATCTTCAGTTAGCTGAATACTATTTGTTTCAGCCTAGCCTAGTTCTGTAGGCCTCTTCTTTGAGCAGTGGACAGACGTCTCCAGAACACAATTTACTCCATAGTCAATGTTTCTGATAGTAAATGACTCTCAGAAGGTGCTTTGCCCTTTTCCACCACAGATTCTACCAGATGCCTCTCAGTTCCTATACAGGCACCCTGTGTTTTTCAGGGTGCCCTAATGTACCAAGCTGCCTTTGCTGCCAGCTGGGGGTGCAGGTCTCCTCTAGCTTTGTTGGCATATCTACAAGCACTGTGTAAATGGCTCTGTTACCTTTGGGTGACTTAGATGACTGTAGCTGTCTCCCTGTGGGTCACAGACTTCTGCCATAGATCTCAGCTTGTTATAATGGGAGCTGAGATGTTTAGCTCACACTGCCTCAGTTGTTGTATCTTTATCTGGTGTTGACTCTTACCCAAACAGCCCTTATTGACAAGGCACTGGCCTAGGTAATATAGGGAAGATAAATATATCCTTTCAGAAACAATTTGTATATCATTAAGATGTCACTCTTGCAGTTCTATTCACATTTAATGCCTCTGGATGACAGAGGGCATTTGGTCTTGCAACTGATTTTGGCTAACCTTTCCAAATAGTTCTGTGGTTGCCAAAATTGATACTGAAAAATTGGAAATTTTTGCTGATCACACAGAGGAGATAAACATTGTGAATACAAAATACTTGTGGATGGATTTGTTGGAAGTTTGGAGTAATGACAATGGGAAAAAATGTAGTAGAGGGAAGGGAAAGTACAACAGAAAAGTAAGACTAGACTTTTTTTGGTGGGAAGATGGGGGAGGTGTGGTTCATTGTCTCCTCTAAGAAACATGGACTTTGACATATATAGTTCAGTCTTAACTTCTCATTTTCCTCCTTGCAGTTTACTTCAGGACTTTGCTATCTTTACCACGACAAAAATGTCTTTAAATCCTCCTTGATTTTTTTCTTGTTACAATGTCAACCCCATATCTGCTGTACCAGGTGGTGTTAGCATGAAAGAAAGATTATTCCCTCCTCTGTTTTGCAGCAGTCCTTTGTTATCAGGTGCCTCCTCAATCTTCTTCTCTTTAGACCAAACAATTTAATTTTTTTTTAGCCTTCCTGATTTAGTACAGGTTTCCTGTTCTTTCATCATTTTTATCATTCTCCCTTGGGCTTTCTTAATTTCAAATGTTTTGCTCAAAACTGGTCTCAGCATTGCAGCTACCTCAGCATAAAAGGATTGCTTCACATCATGTGAATTGTTGACCTTTCTGTGTGTCTTGGGGGGAATGCTGCTTTTTGCACAAGTGTGGCATTGTTGACTCGTGTCCAGCTGTCATCTGCTGTAACCTCAGACCCTTCTGTGAAGATGTTTCCTAACCAGTTGTTCTTTATTTTGTATTTCAGTGGATTATTCCTGCACAAGTGCAGAACTTGAGCGTTATTCTCCTTTGAATTTTGTTTATTATTGTTACTCCATGTGTCCAGTTTGTCAAAACTACTTCAGATTCTTATCCTGTCCTCCAGTGTACTTGAAGTCATTCCCATTTCTTGCAAATTTTATAAGTATAAAACTCAATTCCATAATTTTTGTCATGGAGGAAAACCCAGAACCAGATGAAACTTCATGCTAGACATACTTCTGTTTGATTACTGTTAAATCTTTTCAAGATATGGTTAAAAAAAAACCCCAGACTATGATATTTTAATCTGGATCATGTGCATAACTTGATTGTGTCATTTGAGTAAAATATGACCTGGAGTCAAAATTCCTAAACAACAGATAGCTTTTGTCTAGACTTGAGTATCTGCTATTTTGCTTGTAGAAGGCAGACTGATTGAACACGAAGTGTTCTTTACAAATATGGGATATTTTTCATCTTTCTCTAGCTGTTTGCTAGTATCTAGATTAATTTATTACATAATTTGTTGTTAATTTAAGTAGAAGTGATCGTGTATATTTCATCTTGTCTTATTCTGTTCCTTATTTTAAAATTAGCACTATATTCAGTTTTTGTTCCACATTCATAGTACTTTGTTGCTTTTTCCCTTTGTCAGTTCTCAGAGATAATCATTAACAGGTCTGATACTACTTCAGCCATTTCTTTAGGTATTCTAGAATTAATCTTATCAGACCAAATGAATTTGAATTTAATACAAAAATTTAGTAGAAGCTGGGTGCTGTTGGGGGCAGTGGATCTCAGAAGATGACACCAGGATGAATCTGTATTTCTAAGCAAAGGCATGACAAAAATGCAATGTGCATCTAGGACATACCAGAACAGGTTAGGGGCTGGGTTTTCTTTTACAGAGACAACAGTGTTAAAGCTGTGGCTGCCTTCAAAACCTCTTGTGCAATTCTCTTCATTCACAGGGACATGTGCAGGAAAGTGTTACTGATATGATTATGTGAATGGAATGTCTGCCTAAGAGAAGTTTATGAATGTGACTACTTTTTTTTTTCTAGCAAAATAAGGGCAGGAGGAGGACAGGTTGCTGTTGATAGCTATAATAATTGATACAGTTATTTGAAAATGCAGAGATTTTGCATTCATGGGTCACCATGTTTATAACTGATACTTCTGTTAGGCCAGCTGATTTAATTAGAGGTGAAAATATATGGGTTTTGCTATCTTGATTGTTTGAGCCTACAGTTTGGAAGATCCTTGACTGACAACCCTGACTGAACCAACAAATCGTAGAAAGTCCATCCCCACCCCACGAATAAAGAGAGAAAGTGAGAGAGACTGGAATATCTTTTGAATTCTCTTCTCCTTAGAAGCAGCCAGGATAATTAATGTAAGTGATGTGCAGCACATTTATCTACATTATAAGACATGGGTGACTGAGGAGAAGAGATCATGTATTGCTTGGTATTACATAAACTGCCAAGCAGATTAATGATTCTTAGAAAAATAATGATCAGAAAAATTATAAAGATTTTTTTTTCTAGAAAGACAAATAAAGAGAGTTTAAGCTGATACAACAGCACTGCCAAACAGACAGGAGCATCTGTTTGTGCTGCTTTGAAAGGCAATGGTTTTGAAAACACCAGGTGCCAAAATTCTGTACCACTAAAAGATCCGCTTTTTAAGCTCTCAAGTTTCATGCTGGCAAACATCCAGAGGGATCAAACTGAAAGATGAATTTCCTATGACATAAGTGGTGTGCATTTGTTTAAACTGAAGATGTGAGATGTTCCAGGGCGGCTGTGACAGCAAAGAATTCTATTTGCCTAATTATGGACTAAAGCTTTCTCTCCTGAGTGGCTCAACACTGCTGTTAAACGCAACTTACCATCACTATGATGAGAATTGTCATGTTGCATTAATAAATCTCTGCATAATGAATAACCTGTCAAAATTTAGAAAGGATGGCCGAATAGTTTAGATAGTGATTTAATTTTGTTTGGTGAATCTTGACAAAGTGTTTTCCAAGAATAAGTATATTCTTCCAAATCAGTAGAAGAACATGTAAGTACAGTCTTAGTTCATTTAACTCATTTGGGATGAGGAACTGAAATACACAGTGCTTCTGGCTAGTGAGGTACTGTTGAGATATAAAGTCTGTGTTAATGAGTAGCATTGGAAGAGAACAGTTCTTAGTTTCACAGTGTTGTTCCAGTTCCCCTCACTTTCTTTTACCGTGTTGTAGCTGTGAACAATAAACCAGTAACCAAATTTTCTAGAAAGTAGCACAAAGAAACATTCTTGCATGGGGGAGAGACCTTGTTTTCAATCTGCCTCTGCCAAGATATCTAGAGGACACTGTGAAGCATGGACTATCTCTGTACCAGCGAGTTTTTCTCAAATTAGTAAGTCTTCAGTGGAGTTCTACCTAATTGATTAAATGACTAGGATAAGTGATTTATGAGAAAAGATTAAAATAATGTTATATGTATTGCTTGGTTAAATTGCAATTACTCTGCCTTTAATAACGATCTACAAGTATTGTTTGAGGAGCATATGTTCCTAGGAAGGAGATGAATTGTTCATTCTTCTCAAGGGACCTATAACTAGAAATACATCTGCAAGAATGATACAAAACCAATCGCCAAGATGATATTTGTGATCTCTTTACTTTAGTCACTTAAAATTAAGATTCATGCAAAAGCAGTTTCCTTGACAGGCAAGTTCACAGAATATTCACATAGACTATTCCTATATACAAAGTACACCATTTGTGTGCTGGATACTCTCCTTGTATTTGCAACAGCTAAAAATCAGCTTATAAAGCCTTTGGATTCAAACCTATCCATTGCAGAGATAGAAGCAATATGTGGCTAGGAAGCGAATGTGGATAGGCTGACCCAGCAAGTAGCCAATTACGAGTAGATGATATTCAAAGCAGTAATCAATGAACACTTAGGGAATGATCCTTAACAAATGCTAAAATTAGTTTAAGGAAGCTCCATCTTTAGTCAAGGACAGGGGAGAAACAGACAGACTAGACCAGAAGGCAGAAACTATCATGCTCTGCCTATTTATCAAGGTTGATTACAGAGCCCTGGGAGTGGTGGTAAGGAACTCTGGAACACAAGTAGTTTATTCATCGGTCCTCTTGGTCAAAGGTAAGGCATTTGAAAGGGCCAGTCAAATCTAGGGAGTCAACAAATGGTTCTGGGACTGGTGCTACAGCCAGGGGTTTGGATAATTAGACCATGGGACTTGCTCTGAGAAACCTCATTTACTGGGGACTGATGAAACCCATCTGTCAGAGAAGGGGAAGAGCATCTTTAGTCATAGGGTTACCAGGCTTGTGAAGAGGGTTTTAAACCAAAGTTGCCAAAGGAAGAGAAGTTCAATCCATCCTACTCCTACCAGTTTGATGCTGGTGCCAGCAATAGATGCTCGGACACTGGAGAGATTACAGGTCAGCAGAAGTGCAGCAAAAAGGAATGCCAGCCAATGAGTCAGCTTCACTGGTGACCAACTCAAATGCCTCTATGCAAACACATGTATCATGGGGAATAAACAGGAGAAGCTGGAGACACACACACTGCCTCCAAGCTCAGGAGTGATGAACCCCAACAAAGTCAGGCAAAAACGCCAGGAGGCCTGCATGGATGAACAAAGGGCTCCGAATAATGAATAATTATCCATATTCATCCATGCAGGCCTCCTGGACAAGCTCAAATGCAGATAAAGGAAGTCTACAGAGGGTGAAAGCAAGCACAGACAGCCTGTGAAGAACACAGAGAAATTGTCCAAACACCTAGGGATCAGGTTGGGAAAGATAAAGCCCTGAAGATTTAAATCTGTGCAGAGACCTCAAGGGCAAGAAGAAAAGCTTCTGTAGTATGTTGGCGATTAAAGGAAGACTAGGGAAAATGTGGGCCCTCTCTGGAAGAAAACAGGAGACCTGGTTACCTAGGATGTGGAGAAAGCCGAGGTACTCAACAAGATTTTGTCTCAGTCTTCAATGGTAAGTACTCCAGACACACTACTCAAGTCATAGAAGGGCAAGGCAGGGATTGGGAGAATGAAGAACCACCCACTATAGGAGGTAAGATTTGAGACAGTCAGAGGAAACTGAAAGTGCACAAGTTCATAGGACCTGACAAGATGCATCTGAAAGTCCTGAGGGAAGTGATGAATGAAGTGGCAAAACCACTATCCGTCCTATTTGAGAAGCTGTAGTAGTCTGATGAAGTTCCTGCTGAAAACTGCTGACTAGAAAAGGGGAAACATAACCCCCATTTTTCAAAAGGGAAAAAAGGAAGACTTGGGGAACTACAGGCCAATCAGTGTCACTTTGATGCCTGGCAAGATCATAGAGCGGATTGTCCTGAAAACTATGAGAAGGAACATGAAAAATAAGGAGGTAACTGGTGACAGCTGATGTGGTTTCACTAAGGGCAAATCATGCCTGACAAATTTGGTGGTCTTCTATGACAGATGTTACTGCACTGGTGAATAACGGAAGAGCAACTGACATCATATACCTGGACTTGTGCAAAACATTTCACACTGTCCCGTATGACAATCTGGTCTCTAAACTGGAGAGACATGAATTTGGCAGATAAGACTACTTGATGGATAAGGAAATGGATGGATGGTTACGCTCAAAGAGTTATGGTCAACAGCTTGATGTCCAAGTGGAGACCAGTGATGAGTGATATTCCTCAGGGGTCGGATCTGGGACCAGTGCTGTTTAACATTAAAACTATTTCCCACCCTTTTTATTGTTTTCTTATTTTACTGGTGTCTCAGCTGTGAATGAGTAGAGGTGGAGGGCTACAGTGCAACTCACAAAGGTTCCTCTGGGTAGTAATGGACATTTGGAAGCAGTACTGAGCTTTGTGTCCTGTGGACTTGCCAGGGTTATTAGAGGAGCACATAGACAGGGAGAAGACATCATGAAGGGAGAAGAGTCAGAGCACAGGCAGCCCTGTGATTCTTGCAAGAGCATTTGCTCGTCCTTACATATTCAAACTATTTCTAAAGACAGACAGCTTTTACACCTGTATGTCCCACCTCATTTGACAGTGTCTTGACATATATAGGTGTGTGCCTCATATCTATAGATATACACGCATACACTTCACCACCACCATGTTATAGAACAAGAATCTTTTTACTAATATTTCTGATTTAGGACTTCAGAAATATTTAATCACATCTTCTTCTTTAAGACCTTTCACTACTTTTCTGGAATGGGCCAGAAGTGTTAAAATGAGGGTGAATTACCAGAGCTCTTTCCTATTACAAAAGCCTGCCATTGTATAGTGAAGTGATCATTACTGCCAGACTCAGAAATAACAGCTTGGAACCCTATTAAAATCTACTAGAATTAATAAAATCCAAGACTTTGTATCCTTACTTGAACACTGGATTTTCACTGTTTTTTTTTATAGGCAGCTACTTCAGTATAAAATGCCAGAGGATGCAAGATACAGTTATTTTGCAGTTTCTTGAGCTCTTAAGTGCCCTGAATTTTACACCGTGATTAATAGCTAATATGAGTTTGAGTATGTTCTGCAGTGAGATGGGAAGTTTAGAGACATAGCCATTGTCTTTTCTAAGACCTTTCTGACAGATGAAAGGAGCCTTAATAAGAATGCAGAATAAGAATTTATACCCACTTCAAAGCTCCTTTATACTGCCAAAGTGGCGATTAGTGGCGTTTGTGCAAATGGCAATCAGACCCATGTGGTTTTGAACTATTTTTTGATGTGTAGAGAACATCTTAGTAGAATTATGCTGTGTGGTATGGCTTCTCATAGTTACAACTTCATTACATTTTGTACAGATAAAAATGGAAATAGGGGGTTTAACTGTAATTTTATCTAATTTTCCCACTGGTTGTAAAGTGAAAGACTTTTTGGGGAGGAAGAAAAATTATTTCCTTTGGGTAAAAAAACAAACAAAATACAACCCAACAAACTAAAAAACACCAAATGAAAACAGACCCCAAAACTTTTTGGGGTAAAATATCAAATACTACATTATTTGGTTTCCAGCCTGATCAGTCTGTGTGCTGCTTTGTCAGCTCTAGAAAACATGTTGCCCAAAAGAGTGGGTAAGGGAGGTGGTCCTAATGCTTATTTGCTTTGTCCTGTCTGCATTCTGACACTTGCCTTGAAGATTGTTTAGGGCAGGGAGGTAATGCCATTATTTTTTGAATGTAGTGCAAACTCAGTAATTCAGTGAAATTTTGAGGTGATGCAGTAAATAAATACTGATGACTACTGTATTATGATTACTAAAATAGTAACAATTTTTTTTATGATCCAGGTACAACAAATACCATACAAAGGATCAATTTAATAATTGTAGTGGAAATAAAAGCCATGGTTTGGCTCATAAGGAGTCAGATTGAAGGCTTGTTACGCTACATGAGATCTAGGAGTCATTTGTTATTCTAGGGGAAATGAGATATGAAGTTCTAATTACTGATGATTTATCTATTGCATTTCAACCTGCTATAGCTTCGTCTAGCTAAACGAGGCTTCTTTTCTTAACTTATTAAATGCACAGAGTAGGTCATGTATTCAGGCCAAGCTAAACTCTGTGAGCTACAGAGAGCAAAGTGAATGTTCATTCTGAGAGGACTGGGAGTTAAGGTAAATTTTCAGTGACATTTTTTGTGCCTGTGATGGCTTAGAGGACCTCACGCTATTCATTAGAAGTATTAGAAACTCCACCACAATGCTTCAGCACACAAGATAATGATTTTGCTGATGCTATTACTTAAGCACCTGCTGATGGCTCCAGATGCCAACTGCTGTGCTGCTTCAGCACAGGGTTCCTGCTCCAAAGAGCTCTGTCTCATAAAATTCTAATACACAGTACCAGTGTAAGAGTGTAAGGAAGCAGTGAAATTTTACAGTGATAGAGTCAGCAGACACCTAGGCAGTGTAAAGTGTTTTCAGCCATAACTTTGCAACTTTGAACAATAAAGAAGTTACTTTGAAGAATAAGGAAGTAGCTTTGGAAATCATACTCAGAGGAAACTCTTTCTAAAAGGGATGGCAGTCATAGAGGAGGCATGAAAATGTTTATCTGAAAACGTAGTGAGAAAAAGTCTTGGAGAATCTGGAAAATTAAAGACAACTTACTTGAAGCAACAGAGAAAGAGGTTTACAAAGATCAGCCCTTGTGGAGAAATATGAATGTGCAAGATTTACACAAAGGAACGTATCTTGCCATCCTTAAGAACTGAGATTTTTGTAGAGTTTGGGCAAAGGAGAGAATGCTGCAGGTGGAAAACAAGGGGCTGTCCCAGCAATGATGCAAAGTCCAAGGCTAGCACTACCCAAGGCTAGCCACGTGCTAGCCCAGCAGGTGTGTGGGTGCACCAATATACTTTTGAAAATCAGTCCCGCCACGATACAGATGGAACATGACTCACTTCCTTATTTGCTGTGCCTTTTTTTAATTCTTCCCCCCAAAAGATCCTTTGTATGTGTTTGGGAAGAAATGTTTAATATTTTACAGTGACAGATTCCAGGGGCCTGAGCTACAAACGCCGAGGGACACGAAGACTTCTCTACCTCCTGAGTTTGCACTGTTTCTCCCATTGTAGAATCATGGCCTAGGTCTGAGATTCCAGCAGGGACATCCGCTGTAATGCAAACAGAACAAGACTAATTACTTTAGTTATTACCAGCAGGGACTTGAAGTTTTAGATGGGCCTAGATGTGTACAAGATACAGCCAGAAAGTTATTTTAACTGTTCTTCCTTACACCGTGCTGCATTTGCAATACTGTCAGAAACAGCATGTCAGACTAGCCTGGAGGAAATTTTTGTATTTGAGTTCTTATCCCTTTAAGACTAGGATTTAAAATCAGAACTTAGATATTGGTTTAAGTACTGCAATCCTACTGAGCACTGCTGTGAACAAAAATTATTATGTAGATATAGATAGATGGACAGATAAAAATGCTTCTGAATAGCTGCTAGGCTTCTACTTTTTCCCATGACAGACTCTTGCAAGTGATTGTATTGATTTACATTGCATACAAATTGCCCAGGACTTTGGCAATACATACTTACTTGGATTATTTGCTATCAGCTGGAGAATCAATGCTTGAAATGGACAAGCCTGCATGCAGAACAGTATTTTAAACCGTTTAGTAGCAATAACAAAGTTATATTAAAAGCAAGAGAAGAAAAAAAAAAAAAAGGAAATAGTGATTACTATAAAGGCAAATGTTAGATAGAAAGCTTTATTAGTTGTGAGCCTGTTATGAAGATAACTTTCCTGAGCATGGAAATTAATTTTTGTTTACTTTTGTAAACAAAAACTTGAGGTGGATTTCAGACTTTAAGGAAAGTTATTTTGATAGAATAATTGTATAAAAAAGCAGGGGATGGGAAAGAAAATGTATAGAGTTTGCCTTGAAGCCATCTAAATGACAAAGTGACAAAGTGATCATTACAAGGTGTAGTCTGTTTACTAATGATCTTTTCCTTTTTTTAGTAATAGTTTCATTGTTTCAGCATAAAAATAATTTCAGATCTCTCTGAATTTAAATAACATTTTTCCTTGAAAGTTTAAAGACTAGAACAATAGTTCCATAGTTGCATTCCAAGTATACGCTGAATATATTATACAGTAATTTAATTCTGGTGAGCTTTTAAAAATCACCTAAATAAATTCATATCATGACTCTTTTTAATATTCATTCTGTCTGGTTCCTCTAACAATGGACTGTACCACACATTGCTGCACAGGCTAGAGATTCCTGAGCATCAGACTAAACTAGTCTGGGTAAGTGAAAGCCGTCTAGCCAAGGCAGCATGAGACAGATTAATGCAAGTGAAAAGCATTCTGCAGAGGTCTGTGCTGCAATGAGTTGTTTGCTCACAGTCCTTCATTCAGCGTTGCTTTAATATCTGTACACACTCTCTGTCCTAAAAGACAATGGCTTGGCATCAGCACACTCTTCCTGTGCCTTTGAGATTTTTTAATAATACATTTGCCATGATAATCTCTGCTGATTTCTCATCTAAAGAAAGTTTGATCATCTGTTCATAAGTGTGATGGAGTCTGTGTGCCTCCCTGGAGATGCTGCAAATAAGACAAGTAAAAGTTTGTCAAATGGTGTTTTGGCTAGCAAATTTAGAAAAAGAGAAGAGAGATGAAAAAACGAAGATGCAACTTGACACAAAGTTAACAATGTCAGCTAAGTACTAAGAATGCAAAATACATAGTTATGGGCCCAGTTCTGTGAACCATATGTAACTCATTTAAGTTTAGTAGATAAACCATACCTTTGGAGTCATTCATGTCTACCCTTATACACACAGACACATATTTATGTATATGCATAACACTTCAAAATTAGTGTGCATATTTGTCAGATGCTGGAAGCACAAAACAAGCACAAATAACAAAGCTAGACACTGTAAACAAAGAACTGCTGCCAGGGCAGTCACAGGGGCTTGGTGAAGATTCGGTGGTTTGTGTACTAGGCGCCTGGATAAGGAATGTGGTGGAATGCAGCAGAGGCTGCTTGCCCCATTTCCACACCTATCTCACAATGGCAGTGGTCTACTCCCTGCAGATGCAGGTAAGGAGTTTTGTGCTGATTACATGGAACAATTGTTTCCCCACAGCCCCATCCCCACACTTTACACATCAGTAACAGAAAAAAGGTATAAATGTCATCCCTTTTTGGACCCAGTTTGTGGGACAAGAATTCAGCACCAGTTCATAGGGACTGACCGACGGGTTTGTTCTCCTCGCCCCCCCCCCGCCCCCCAGCAGGGACACCTATTGGGAAGACTCGCGGCCTTGACTCTGACGAGTGGTTTTCCCCAGGAGATTATTATTATTATTGTAATTGCAATTGCATTTTGGAGCTCTATAGCTAGTCTGCAGCTCAGTGTATTTATCCCTGGCCATCACAAAGACTCTGTATGTTGGTGTTGGGTGTCACTGACCCGGGCTGTTGGTGACTCCGATGGCTGCTGCTGAATGCGGCCGGGCCTACAGCACCAGGCTGCTCCTGCAGCTGGGCTCGGACCGACACTCACGGCGCTCACCGGAACCTACTAAGGGACACTAAGGGACAAGTTCAGCTGCCCCCAGCCCCTCTAATATCTGAGGACTGGCTAGAAAGCAAGAGGATTTCCCTCTTACCAAATTTGTCTCTCCCTTACCGACATCTACCCCCTTCCCATCATGCAACAATATTATTTACATTTTTTTAAAATACAATGGAAAAGTCACAGAATGCTTAGTGAAAGTGAGGGGCACAAAGATGTTCAAACCAAATATCTTCTTTACTGAGATCCTTGGAAATATAACTGAAGTCTTTTTTCTATGATAGTTTACAATTACAGAGCAACCTTGGGTGTTCAAGTAGAAAATCAGTTTCCAGCTTTTGTGGATGGATGCATAAAATTCTACTAGCCACACCAAATAGCTCTGCATACTAAACTATATCTTAGCTTTAAAGCCTATAAATTACATTCATAAAAAAAAAAAATACACAGTTACTCCATGATTTAAACATTGACCTTATGATTTGGAAATAGACCATAGTCTGAGCACCTGTTAGAGAACAATATGAAAGGTAAATGCGCTATAACACGCTACCAGATGGCATATATATCTGTAGTCCTGCGTGCAGAAAATCAAGCAGCCAGAAAATGACCAAGGGTTTTAAGAAATGGATGAGCATTTCATGTTTTCTTGAAATTTGTGCTTAAGAGTTTGATTCATTAAAGTCCTTTATTCAGTCAAGGGATGGGGATCTATTCCTGGGACCACACTGACCTTCAAAGGTTTTATCTTCTGGTGCAGCAGTTCTTGAGAGAATACGAAGGCAGAAGCTGTAATTCCTTTTCAAAATGGCATGTGGAAAACAATCCTTTTATGTTACTGTGCTGACAGGATTGAGCTACATGCAGTCTCATTCACTCACAGCTATGCTTATGTACTTTCTCTTGAATAAGAAAAAATATTGCCTACAGTAACTTTTAAAGAGACTTCTCATTTTTTCAGGGGTTTAATGTGCATTTCTAGTACTGAAACAATTCTGAGGTTTTTACCTCTGTTATCATTTATGCTTGATAATCAAAATACAGCCCCCAATTTAGAAAATATTCTCAAGCTCCTGAAATTCATGTACCAAGTAGCTCCATGGACTGTGGTATTCATAAGTTTCAGGCAACAAAGGTATAGCAAGAAACTGCTACAGACAGTTGGGTCATATGAACACAGTCCTGTATTAATGTATTACTTCACTAGAGTATCCAAGGCACCTCATGATTAAGTCATGGACCATATCGTACTGTTGAAATGGCTAGCTCTCAGGTATTGTTGTATATGTTTTAGTGGCACTTTAGCATTTCTTTCATTCCACAAATGAGGAAAAGGGAAGTGAAAAAACAAGCCCTTGCTGGAAGGACTCTGTCCCCTAAAAAAGGCACAAATCTTTCCATGTGATGAATATTCTTAGGAGGGCATTCTGTGACTTTGAATCTTTCTTTCACAAGCTTCTGCTTTTTGCTAATCAATTTTGAAAAAAAAAAATCACTTGAGTCATGGAAGGTGATGAAACAGCTCATTCTAACTAGGGATAGGATGAAAGGGGCTTAAGTTGCACCAGAGGAGGTTTAGATTGCCTACTAGGAAGAATTTCTTTACTGAAACAGTGGTGAGGCATTGAAACAGGCAGTCCAAGGAATCGATGGAGTCACCACCCCTGGAGATGTTCAAAAAACATGTAGACATGGCACTTCAGGACATGGTTTAGTAGTCATGATATTGTTGGACTGAAGGTTGGACTCCATGATCTTAGTGGTCTTTTCCAACCTTAGTGATTCTATGATTCTGGAAGTTATGTCCATGCACATGGATGAAAAGAAAGTTATTAGAAATAGTCAGCATGGATTCAGCAAAGAGAAATCAAGTAGCCTTCTATGATGATGTGAGTAGCTGGGTAGATGAAGGGACAACAGTAGATGTTGTCTACCTCGATTTCAACAAGGCTTTTGACACTGTCTCCCATAACATCCTTATAGGAAAGCTCAGGAAATGTGGGTTAGATGAAAGGACTGTGAAATGAATTGAGAACTGAATGAAGGACAGAGCTCAGAGGGCTGTGATCAGCAACACAGAGTCCAACTGAAGGCCTGTTGCTAATGGTGTTCCCCAGGGGTCAGTATCTGGGTCCTGTCTTGTTCAACATTTTCATCAATCACCTGGATGAAAAGTTGGAGTGTACCCTCAGCAAGTTTGCGCATTGTACAAAACTGGGGGTAGTGGCTGACACACCAGAAGGCTGTGCTGCCATTCAGTGAGGCCTGGACAGGCTGGAGAGCTGGGCAGAGGGGAACCTCATGAAATTCAACAAGGATGAATGTAGAGTCCTGCACCCGGGAGGAGTAACCCCATGCACCAGTACAGGCTAGGGGTTGACTTGCTGGAAAGCAGCTCTGCAGAGAAGGACCTTGGAGTCCTCATGGACAATAAGTTAACCATGAGCCCACAGTGTGCCAAGAAGGCCAATGGTGTCCTGGGGTGCATTAATGAGAGTGTGACCAGCAGGGCAAGGGAGGTTCTCCTCCCCCTCTACTCTGCCCTAGTGAGTACCACATCTGGACTATTGTTGTCTAGTTCTGGGCTCCCCAGTTCAAAAGAGACAGGGAACTGCTGGAGAGAGTCCAGTGGGGGTCTATGAGGATGATTCAGGCACTTGAACATCTCTCTTATGAGGAAAGGCTGAGAGACCTGGGTCTGTTTAGCCTGGAGAAGAGAAGACTGAGGGGGGATCTTATCAATGTTTATAAATATCTAAAGGGTGGGCGTCAAGAGGTTGGGGCCTGTCTCTTTGCAGTGGTGCCCAGCAATAGGACGAGGGGCAATAAGCACAAACTGGAACACAGGAAGTTCCACTGAAACATAAGGCGAAACTTCTTTACTGTAAGGGTGATGGAGCCCTAGAACAGGCTGCCCAGAGGGGTTCTGAAGTCTCCTTCTCTGGAGACTTTCAAAATCCACCTGGATGTGTTCTTGTGCAACCTGCCTTAGATGAACCTGCTTTGGCAGGAGGGTTGGACAAGATGATCTTCAGAGGTCCCTTCCATCCCCTACTAATCTGTGATTCTGTATTTAATTACTAATTACTTGGATATCAACAGGTGTCATTCAGCCACCAGACACCTGATAGATGTGTCCATACGGCATACAACTGAGTTACAGATATTGTTTCTATAAAATTATCAAAGCTAATAATTGCACTGATTTCATGGGGAATATAATGAAATTTACCGTGAAACCTTAGGTATGTGGATAAGTTCATTTATTCCTGAGTGGCAGTTGTCCAAGATACAGCTGAAAGGTGTGGTGAATCCTGTAACATACCAGTGCTCTTACTTCCAGCTACTGCTTCTACTTAAATAAGTACGTGATATGAGTTAAGGAGGATTTATTCAATGCCTCGACAGATCAGAGGTTAAAAATTCTATCTGCTTGTGCAAGAAATCAGTTCTTAGTTGTCTTAGCTCTTTGTAAAAGAGAAAGTCAGGACCAAGGTTTCAGCTGATATAAAATTAGGGCAGCTGTTTTGAGTTTGTCTGAGTTACATGGCTTTAAAAGGAGCTGGAAACCCCCCTTCATTAGCATGTAGTTTTACTCACTGTCTAGGAAATGTGATTCAAATTAAGTGTGGAATTGTAAAGCTTCTAGGAGACCTATGTGATGTGAATTAAATTTTTTTAGTGCCTATAGTCCTCTTAGTTTCTGCAAATGACAGCTGAGGCGATTTCGTTGCCAAAATAAAGTGACATTGAAAAGTGGGATGTTGGAATGTGCATGTGGCAAAAGGCAAAACAGAACACTACAGGGAGAAAAAAAAAATCAGCGTCAAGACTGACAAACCATTCCCTCATTTTCACATGGAAAGTAAATAGAAAGTTATATTGATATTGCACACAGATGCCTGAAAACTCTCTGGCTCATGCAGCAGAATTAGACACACATGAATACTTAAATCAACAGAATTTTAATGCATGGCTAAAACAAACTCATAATGACTGTACTATATCAGCTATGTTGCAGCTGTCTCTGGCTATCAAAGCTTCTTTTTCTTGACCTAAGGGAATGGCAGCTCATTCTAAAATGTAAAATTCAAGAAAAAAGAAAATTCTTTAAACTATTTTGAGTAAAAAAAACCCCTGCAAATAGCTGTATTTTGGTCACAAAGTAGAACACAATGTCAAGTGATACACAGATGATCTGTTCATAGATTGCCATCTAATTGTCTCCACTGACATAGTGTGGGAGGGACCAGAAAGACCTAAATCTTGTGAAGTACCTTATGTGTCGCTGCTGCCTCTTCTTAAGAGCAGCTTTGGTTGAAGCTGTTAAGGCAGACACAAAAAGGGAGAGGAGAGGATGATGAAAAGTGTAACCATTTCAGGAGAATGCAATTTCTGATGTCTACATGATACATTCTTGCTTAGGAAGGGTATTGGACTATGAAAGGGGTCTGGATTCAAAGAACTGTGGCTTTGCAAGGGGAAGTAATGCTTTCTTATGTGAGAACAGAAGAAAGCAGAGTGGAGAAGCGTGGGATCTTACTTTCTCTTATGGTGCAGACTGACAGGTCATGCTCATTCCCCTTCCTCACAGATGCTAAATGAGGCATGGGCTTACAGTGAAGCTTAGGGCGTTTCTGCCTTCTTCCAATCTGCATCCTGCTACACCGGTTCCTAGGGTTAGGCAAGACAGTTCTAGCTCATTTGTGCCTAGCCAGGTTGCACTGCATCCTGGGTTTTAACCTGTTTGCTTCAGAGAGACGATTCCTCAGGTATGTAGGGCTATCAGTCACCCTGTGTGAAAAGAGTGCTATGTTAGAGTGTTTTAATGATTCTTTCTGCCAGTAGGTAACATTCATTCCCTTCTGTGCAGAAAAGAAGTAAATAAAATGGAATGTAAAAGTTCCTAGTCTTAGATGTCAATGAAATTTTTTCAGAACAATTGTCTGGTCTGTGAATAATCCTATCTAGTCTGTTTGACCTGGTAACACCACTTAGTTCCATCCTATTTGTCTCACAAAGCTCATGGAGGCATAAGGGAAAAATAGAAAGTTCTGAACAAGAAAATCAAGGCCAGATGACTCTAAACAGTGTTTTCTACAAGTATAAACACTTCTAGTTTTGCCTGTCTTAAACTAGCATAAATGATCCAGAATACTAGCAGGGATTAGGCATTATCTGCATCCAGCATTAATAAACCAAATTATGAGTCTTTTGACACAGTGAAAACGTGCAAGTCAGGAACAAAGTCTGGTGTATTGAAAGAACTCAAGGGAGAAATGCTCAATAGATTTTGAGATTGCTTTGAAGGTAGGAGTCCCATTTGAATGTGGAAGAGTGCAAGCTAGTAAATTTTTAGAAATTTGTCTGCTTCATAACGCTTTTCAGTAGAGACTTTGCCTCCCTACTTACATAGCAGAGTTTTGTACAGTTTTGACACAGATTAGAGCTATGCAGATACAACATTGCTCTGCCTTCTTCAGATCTCATTGCTCAATATTTATATGTGCTTTTACTTTGTGCTGATATTTTGCTGTAGTAACTAGAATTGCTTACCTACCCCATACTGTTACAACCATTTGCTTGACAGATATCCTCTTAATTCTGTAACTTTTATTGTCGAATTGCATTAAAGGCATGTTTGGAGCTCAAAGAACTTGGGCTAGGAGATGATGATGATAGTAACAACAGGTTAAGGAGATGTATGTTTACAAAAGAGTGTCATTCCTATAGTGAGGAAGCCAGTAAGAAAAGAAGACTGTAAGATCTTAACAGATAAGTAAATTAAAATCAAATCTTTTGCACAACTTTTTAAAAAAGTATTTTTAAGGGTGTCAAAGTTTAGAACTGTTCTTGCCACTAGATAAATAACAGATGTTCTCTATTAACCCTTCTCATTTCCCAAAGGGGAAGAGAAGGGGAACAAGGGAGAGAGGCTTATGGATTAGAAAACTAAAACAGCTTTAATGAAAATAATAATAAATTAAATACATACGAATATATACAGCCCAAATATCAAACCCAACCCTGGGTGACAGTTACATCACCATCACCACTGATGCTGTGGAGGAGGCACTGGGGAAGTCCCAGACTGGACTCTAGTGGAAGTCCAGTTAGAACAGAACTAATTCTGTTCTGTGATTTTACTTTTCAGTTAAGTCTGTTCGAACTCAAACCAGGACAAACAGTTTGTGTAATTTTTCCAGGGGAAAATAAATTAGCTTACTAATTGTACAACAGATTCTTGGCTTAACTATCCTTATCAGTTAAAATAGATGTAACTGGACATTTTATTGAAGGTTAGTTTTGTTTTGTTTTTTTTTTTTAAATGATTTGACATCCAATCTCAAATTCACAAGTTTTTGCCTGTTTTCCAGATCATAGTCTAAAACTAGTGATATCATATGCAATATAAGTAGTATTCAAGAACAAAATAGTGACCAGGATATTTAAATTCCTCTTCTTTACACATGCAAAAGTTGTTGACCAGTGTAGAAAAGTTCAGTTTACTGCTGTGTTTGTGCAGAAGAGAACCTTGTTTAACAATATTTGAATACTCCTTTCAAGAGTACAGAGGACTTTTATCAGCAACTCTTTATGGAAGTGGCCATAATCGTCTCTCACCTTCCTGTTATATATTGAGCAAGTATCTGCTTCCTTTCCCTCAGTGCTCTACTTGATTGATTGGCATATCTGCTGTGATTCAGAGGAGTTGTTTTTAGCAACTCTGCAGCTGTCACGTTTCATGATGCTTTTGGGTTTGGATATAAAGAATACATTAGGTGTCCAAAAATCAAATAACCTCACATTTTTATGACTATATAAGTTAGTTTAATGGAAGATGTTACCTCTCTAGATCTTGCGTGATTTTAGATAACAAATAACATTCTGGATTCTTTCTCTGACACTTTTGTCAGATGTCTCCAGGTATTTTACACTGTGAATATTCTGTCTATTTTTCTCTTATGCTTGTATAAACTCTAAGTTCACTGGGAAGTTAGAAAAGACCTAGTCACAGCTGTTTTTTCCTCATAAAGAAGTTTTCTTAACAACCCACAGTAGGTGTTTTTGTGGGTCTCAGGTAGGGGCTTTAATATCTCATACTCTACAATCTTATTTTTTTCTGAATACAGTGATTACCAGGCTTTTTATTGACAGAACACTGTGACAGAGAATGGTGATATGCCAAAATCAATCAAAGCCTAATACATCTGCCTTCTATTTCCCTGACCATGACACCAGGTCTTGAACTGTCCTTGTTAATATAGTCAGGTCAGGATTTGCTGCAAGTACCAAATTTCAGTTGGTTCCAGTTGAACAATCTCACTCCAAGAGTTGTAACTATTTCAGATTAGGCATTCATCATACCACTACACTGGATACGTTTGAAATGAGCTAAGGAACAACTGCTGCAAAGAATAACATTATATTAGAAGTATATCAAGTCAAACTGTGAGTGTTGACTAAAATATAGATAAGACTTGAAACAGCCTTTACTCATCTGTGAAATCAATGATAGCAGGGCTGAACTTCACAGATTTCAGGACCACTGGGAACCACGATCGTCATCCAGCCTTAACCACTCACAAAGATACCCTGTGGAATTTGGACAGTTGAAAATTATTCTCAGTGCATATCCTTTCCTGCCACTCCCTTTACTTTCCCTTAGAACCTGGCACTGCACTGAGTAACCTTCCAAGTCTCCTTGAAGGCTGAAGCTGCTGGTTGCAGACACAGGGCTGCTGCATTTGTTAGGCTGACAGGGTTAAAGCTTATATCTTGAAGTATTACAGGGGTAGAGAGGGTTTGTTTTTGTGGGAAAGTGGTGTCACCTTTGCAAAACTACAAAATCAGACTCTTTGGGGTTTTTTTGGTATCTATCCCCACTTCTGAATGGATAATGCCCTTCTACTGCAGTGCTGATGTGAGGCACAGGAGGTAGGAGCTTGAGCTGTGGCAGTAAATTGCTTGCTCTTGCTACCTGTGTGACTAGTAGGCTCTTGGAGAAAGGTGAACTAGTGTGAAGTGATATGTAAATTCAGGGTGGGTTTTCAGGCTGTAATTCTCTCTCATAGACTCTGAACAAAAGAAAATTACTTCTCTCATTTCTTACTAGTACACAGAAAATTAGCATTGGCAGCCTCTTTGGTGTCTGGCTTTCCCCTTTTCCTCCATATGAAGTTCCAGTGTTTCCCTTGGATTTTTGTGTCCTGTGTTGTCACATTCAACATACCTCGTGAAATCTGTAACAATGCATAAGAATCTATATTTGTTTTCATAAAATTCAAAGCATTGAATTAACCTTCTTCCAAGAATAAGACAGTCACAGGGATCCTTGATCTTTTAAAGTGTAGGAACAGCCAGGGAAAAAAAAAAAGCCAGTTTACTGTCATGAAAATCCTTAATCATTACTAGTAACATGACTAGTCTGGAAAGCAATAGTTTCATTGTGACCAGCTAATATTCAGTTTTTGTTCTTTAAAAAATTCATGATGTTTCAATACGCTTTACTGTATCTCTTTTCAGTCTTCTCCATGTGCACTGTATTTAAAGTCTAAATTAGGAGAAGGTTGTGTTTTTCATTGAAGAACTGAAGATTTTATAGACTCTGTCATTCCATCTCTAATTAGATATAATTTTAATACATTGTAAAAAAGATAAAGCTAAAAGGTATAAAATTATTCTAGTTCCTTTGGGTATTTTCTCTTGTTGACATGAGTCTCTTGTGCATTTTTTTTTTAGTTACCAAACAGCTGATATTAAAGAGCTTTTTTTGCAGAACATCTGTACTAGCATCCATATTGGATGAAACATCCATAAGGGGTTGCTAGGTAGTACATCCTTGCTTTACAGTATCACAGTGATTCTGTGGTGTCTATGAATAGCTGAACTGTAGTTTTTATTAAAAAGGACTGAGTCATTTACACTCAATTTGTATGATATTAGCCAACCTTCATTTTTTTCCCCCCCCTCACATCTCTGGACATCTTATTTCACTGCATTCATTTTTCACTTTAATGTACCTAACTCAAAATATATCAGGACCAGGGATCTGAATCTGGTTCATCTTGGTTATTTAGGTTGCACCATTTAATTTCATAGACTGAAAGGAAATGCTAGAAGGCTGTATTTGTTCTCTTATTGGATAAGTATGTGAGCACTTATCAAATAAACAGTTATAGAAGCAAATTTAGATGCGTGAAATTGAAATTTGTTTTGCTATGAACATAAACTGTGTACAGTAATTAACTCCAGGTGGGTGAAAAAAAGCATAGCTGGAGGAGGTTCAGCTACCAACATGAGTCTGCATCTTACTGCCATTTTATACAATATCCTGTTAGCTTGACTGTCTGTCCCCTTGGTTTCATTTCCCCCCACATCTGAAGTCTTCCGTGCTGCATCTTGAACTCATTAATTCATATTCTTCACTCATTTACTCATGACTAGAGTAGTGCAAACCCCACACTTTTTCTGTTTAGCTGCAGAAAGAAGCTAATGTTACTAAGTAGAGTAACAGAAATTAATGGGGGGAAGGGGAAACAGTTTAGACTGAACCCAATACTGGTTTTCTCCATTGTTGCAAAGAAGGAAACTGAAAAATTAGGTTCTACTTAAATCATTTCAAGTGAAATGAAACAAGTTGATCAACGAAGCTTGCTTGAGACACCTGCAAGAAAAAAAAAAAACAACAAACAAACAAATAAACAACAAGAACAAGCAACCAAAAACCTAAACCCCAACACTAAAAAACCCCAAATAGATATGGAAGTGAAGTTTTCACAAGGCTAAGATGCTGGTGGTGACATCCTCTGTTTGCATAATAACTGTTGGAGTGCAGAGTAGCTGGTGTACTCAGGTGGTGAGGCATCTCTGCCTGGCTCAACAGGAAGAGTCTGATCAGGACCCTGTTGCCTACTCAGAGGCTACGGAGTCTTTGGACCTAACAGGTTGATTCTTGATGAATATTTATATTTCAGTAGACTGGAGAATGAAACTCTCATATGACAATGAGCAATACAGTTAGAACAGGGACCACAGCATGATTCTGAATGTCAGATTGTATGAGAGTTACTACTACTGTGATATCCAATGTACTGTTTTTTGCATCAGGCCTATATAATGTGTGCAGGAAGAGAAGCTGAAGGAGAAGACCCCTAGCTCCAGTTTGCAGTAACTTCAGCCATGGCCTTGTGACCTCCACTGATCTGACAGCCAGGCAGGACCAAACACAGTGCTGCAAAGGGCAGGGACAGAAAGGGTGAAAGGAACCATGGGGTTCTCGGATTATTTTAACTCAAGGTCACACCGCTTATTTTAAACAATTGACACGTTGACGGTAGATACCTGAGGCATCACAAGAGAAGGGTAAGTGGATAGATTTTTTTTCTTCTGGTTATACAAAATATCAGAATATTCCTGATACTTTCTTTTTTGTTCACTTTACTAATATCAATGTTCCACACATGAAGTCTAAATCTACTCTGTTAAGGATAACACAAAAGAGGATTATTTAACAACAGAATTAAAAAAAAAAAAATCAGTAAAGTGACCTATTGACATGCATTATGCAACACTGAACACAACTTAGATTCTGTGTGTATTCCATTGTGACAAACAAAATTCTCCTTGTTAGAAATCCACCGAAGTACATAAAAGCAGTAAAACTGAGAAGTCTTTGAAAATGGCAATAAAGATTAAGAAATAGTGCACTGAAGTAATGGGAAGCATTTAAAAACTGAATGCAGTGTACTTTGGAAAAGAACAGTCTCTGCCTTTAAAATCTTGGGTCCTAATGAAGGGCTTCAGTGTCACTGTGACTTAGTAGATAGCCTTCTGCCTCTGGGATTGAAAGTTTTTGGCTCACATCCATTTAGTGCATTACTGGGGAAGGTGTGCACATCCAGAGGTCATGTTTTGGGTGAGATATGAAGTGGAGGTGACCACAAAATATTTCACCATCTGCCAGTCTCTCATTCCTGTTCTGTTTTCAGATACAGTTCTGTATTGTCCTCTGTTGCTCCTTACGCTTCCAAAGTGCACTCAGAAGCTGAGGTTATTTCTGAAGACAAATAAGATAGTCCCTTTCTCTTGGATGCTCCTTGCCTTTGCAGAGGCAGTGTTCATAAGAAGTTCTCCATTCTGTTTATTTTTATTCTTCTGTATACTGTGGTCATTAGTATCTCAAGTGCTTCAGCTTCCTTTCTGTGATGGGAAATTCTCCAGAATAATCCTACCCTAACAGTACTTCTCCCTTAATTTCCATGAACCTCTGTACATCACAGTGGCTGTGCAGATTAGGGGACATGGATAAATCTAGGAATATAAAAGCAGTTGAGTTCCTTTTGTGTCATCCCTCAATGTTTTTGCCATATTCTACTGCCATAATTCTGAGCATATTTTCATTTGTGTGCATTGCTGCAGCATTGATATCAGTTGTGACAGTGAAATCTAAACTGGGAATGGAGGAGGTATGTAGTTGTCCTGTAGGTGCTCCTGGAGACTCACACTGAAGGTTTTCCAATGATTGGGTGAATTTCTCAGTTTCATTCTAGAAATAAGGTTTCTTTTCATGTAGGGAGGGAACAGAGTTTGTTTGAGGATGCCTTTATCAGGTGTGCCAGGGGATGACCTACAGCAGTGAGAGCCTGCTTGGCACACAGCGGGAGGAGCCCTGGTTGCAGGGGAAAAAGGGCAGGGCCTGGAAAAGAGCCCAGTGTTTGGTCTGTGGGATCAGGGCTGGAAGTCCAATTCTAGCAGCAGCACCTCAAACTCTCCCCCCCTTTACAGACAGCCAATTTTATTTGTATGGAGTCCTTCTACGTAATTGTCCAATAGAGAAAATGTGAAAATCTGTGCCAACAGTTAGCCTGCTGGGACTCACAGCAGGGAAGAGTGTGCTTTACAGGCAAACACAGCAGCAGGCAGCCAGGAAGGGCTCGGTGCAGAGGGAGAGCTGGATGAATTCACAAAAAAAAAAAGTGTTCCAGCCTGGAAACAGGGACTGGGTGTATATGCACAGCTAGTGCCAGGAAAGAAAGTTAGGAAAACTAGAAGAATGGGTTTAAATCTCTGTTACTCTGTCACTGGTGGGATGGGCAAGAACAAGCTAAGGGTAGGAAATTGGTGGAATAGGGGTAGGAACAGAAGCCTTGTGGCCCAGAGCCTGGGCTTTAGATTAAGTTTAGGAAAACCAAATTCTTCTGTTGTGCTTTCTGACCTACTGCTTGGCTTTTGCATTCATTATGTTTGATGCTTCTGTTTCTCCTCCTCTGTTGCCTGCCTTGTGTGATTAGACTGTATCAAAGCCAGTGGCAGTCCTTAAGGGCTGTTTATTTGTACACAGCCAAAGACCCTGTCATGACTGTGGCTTGCAGGCAATGCATTAATATGCACTTGGCTAATAACAACAACAACAAAAAACTGTGTTCAAAAAACATATTCAAAAAGGTTTTCTTACATTTTGCAAGAAAATTTGTAAAGGTTAGTAGTATGACACAGGTTTAGGTCTTATTGCCATTGTGCCACAAATGAAGACTCTGCCCTGGGGTTTGCAGATAAGCTGAAGCCCTGTGTGTTTTCACTTGCTCTCCTGTCCTGACAGGTGGGATTTGTCTCACCTGACTTCAGGGACTAGATTCAGTTGTATGACTAGAGGTACCTGAGTCACTTTGGAGCTATTCTATACTTCCATGAAATACCATAATGCTGGTATGTTTGAGCCAAAAGTTACAAAAGACTCACTAGTCTCTAAAACAGCTGAAAGAGGCTCAAGGGGATAGACCACAGCACCTAAAGTGCTACTAGACATCTATACTTAGAGAACTGTAGTTGTGCACTATGTATCTGAAGTAAGCATCCTACTCTCTTTTAATAGTGAAGGTCTTATCAAAGAAATTTTATTAACTACCTCAGCAGACAATGGATCACATCTAAACTCCCCTGACTGCACTAACTGGATGTCTATTGACAGTAAAAGATTTGTGATGACTAGTGCAGATGTGCATGCCTACACTTTGGACATCCAGTGCAAGTCAGGCAAATCACAGCTGATGTCACTGCATTTGATAAAGGATGGGGAGCAAACTGTGTAACTGTTGGTCAGGTGAGGAATAAAGATGTGTAGCACCAACAAGTCATGTCAAACTGGCAGAAAACAATGGGGTATAACAACAATTTTGAACAGTAGGGATTTATAGTATTTTTTTTCCCCTCTTCTCATTTGATTTGCTTCTTTGCTCTGGCAGCCTATATTGTAAGATCAAATTATTCAAAAGCTGGCTCTTTAAGGATTTCAGTTCAAAGTGTGTGTAGATACAAAGGTAGAAAGGAAATAAGTTTCTGAGATGTAAGTAGGTTTCTGAGAACACATTTAACATTTGTTGCAAACACCAAAGAACAGAATATTAGTGCAGAATTCTTTTATCATGGTATGCCAGAAGTCACATGTAAACAAGTAAGATACGTAATCTCATCGTGTGGGAACAAGCAAGGCAACCTTGTAATTTTCAAAAGATACAGTCAAACTTTTCCTTCACTTTAAAATCTGTATACAGTTATGCATCTTAACTACAAAACTTTTTGAGTGAGAAAGCTGCCTTGGAAGTCCATACCCTTGATCTCAAATGTTGAGTTTGGCAAGCTGTTTGATCAATGATTACAGATTATCTATGGAGCATTAGAAATTTGAAGGAAGTAATGCTGAAAATGGTTGTGGGCCTAATTCTGTACTCACTTTACCAGGCTTTCACAAGATGCTGTGCTTTGATTTTGATGGTCATCAAAGGGAAAGATGGTAGTCATCCATGACATAGGTTTAGTACAAATTATCTGAATCTCCCATACAGCCTGACAATGTCAGGGAAAAAAATACACGAGAATACAGTAATGGCCATTTTTCATTGCTAGAAGACCAAAAGCAAATCACCACACTTAATTTTTAGTATCTTATTTGCTAAATAAGTTTAGGCAGGTCATTTGCATTTGTCTTTCACCATCAAGCATCTTAAGAAGAACAAGTTAGGCCTGAAAGAGCTTTCCACTACTGTTCTGCCCTCTTTTCTCATTCACATGTACCCGAAGTGGTAAATAAAATCTGGAGTTATGGAGTTATGATATGCAAAGCTGTGAAATGGGTGTCAGCTCACTGAGCCCTTCCCGCACCAGTACAGAAGGCAGCTTCTTGGACATCCAGGAGCATTATGTTACCAACACAATTCCCAATCCCTACAGCAGAGACTGTCATCTGTCCTCACCAAATATAGAATTAAAGTACATATTTCAGAATAGAGAGTAGGGGTGTTTGTGCATGTGGGCTAAGGAAAACTGTCTATCAGTCTTCAGTTCCTGCTTAATTCTTTAACCTTTTGCCTGGTTAAGCAGGTATGTAGTACATTGCAGATCTCTCTAGGCACATACTTCCTTAGGTGGAGCGAGAGCTTCCTTCCAGAAAGGACAGGGTCACAGGTTGAAATCTGTGTGTTTTCACATATGCTGGCACTATCATCAGTCACTCCAGGTTTTTGCCGGTGCCATTTACTTTTACCTACCCCCCAGAGCAATACAAGGCCCGCCCCCACCTAACAGGGTGCTGGGTGAGATATATGTAGGTCAACTGGCCAAAATGCCACCTGGGATCAACCTTTGAATCCAGATGTTCTTCAACAATAAAGCCTCTAGGAAAGGATTCTGTGAAGGAGAAAATATTTCTTTTTTTTCCATATTTTTTTTGCAGACATAATTTGTGCATATTCTACTCTTTTTTTTTTTTTTTTTTTCTTTTTGCCACGTGGGCAAGATTACTGTCTTTCATCCTTTTCTGAGCAACCTAGAGACCCTCCCTCAAGCCTACATGTCTACAGGAGGTGGGTGCTTAGGGGGTGCCTAAAGAGCTCTAGCCTTGCTAGTCCCCCTGTCCATCAGTACCACTTCATGAGTGCTGCACTAATGGAGACAGCCTTCTGGGGGATGGGGACACTAGAGCTGGTGCTGTTTGTGGTGGTGGAAAGGGCTGGAGGCATGAGGCTTCTGGTTGCCTTATATCAGATTTTGTGGGAGGAGAGCAATGCTAGGATGTGTCTGAAAAGGAAACCTTGACATATCTTCACAGAAAGACAGAAAATAGTGATTCAGACTCCAACATCCATGATGGAAAGTGAAGACTAGTCAGTCCCAACTGAGAACTGATTTGTTATGAGGGTAGGATGGTTGATAGAGAAAGTTTCCTTTTAAAAACATTTTTTTTCAACCTAGAGTTGTTTGCCTTTGGTTTTGAATCAGATTGTACTTGCAGTGCAGTATGTGTTTGAACTCTACTGAAAGCCTGCAGCCAACGAGGGAGATAAAGGCATTCTGTTCCTCACACCACGCAATAATAGGGAAGGCATTAATAATGCTGCACTGAAAAATAAACCCTCTATTTAGAAAGCTTTATACAACAATAATAGGAGCCTGTTCATGAGCTCAGTGTACTCTCTATTTACTAGGTACACTGTGTACAAATCACACAAACTTGCTCAAGGCGCTGGAATTACAAAATTCACAAGCTAATTAATCAGAGCTTGACAACACAGCAGAGGCCACTTCACCTCACATCCAGTGTCAGAGAGGGAAGATAATTTCATCATGCAGGCGCAAGCCTGTGCTAGAGGACAGCTTGTTTTGACTCAGCTTTCTTCAGTCAATTCTGCTTCATTTCCCATGGGAATAATATTTCTGATTGACCAATCTTTCTGGATTAATCATAAAAAATTGAAATTTGTGGGGTGACTGAGGGGAAAAGAAAAAGGTGTACATTTTGAAGTAGGGGAACACTTAGCCCAATATGGAATTAAGTTTTGGATTATGTGTATGTTTCTGTAATACAAATAATTACACATCATATAACACAAGAAAATGGATGACTTGCAGCTAGTTCAGAGGCAATGTTAGCTGTAAAATAAAGTGAGTGGCAGCATGTCTTCAGACTTTCTTCTAAGATGTTTAGTTTTGGTTTTTTTTTCATCCCTTGAAAGTTCAAATAATTTTGAGTACCTGTGAGATACACTCCCAGGATATTATATTGTGAACTTCTCTGTTGTCCATGGAACTGGTTAAATTGCTCTTTATATGCCAAATGGGACAGCAGGAGTACTTTCAGTAAGAGGTCCTTAGCCAGCAAATACACCAAAAAATAAGTAGCTGGTTAATTTTTTGCAGTGATCATAGATTTCCAGGCTGAAGAGCAGACCTGTGTATAAAACAAAGCAGTCACACAAGGCCCATAGAGCTTATTTATGAAGTTGTAGAAATTCTGAAACAAATTGAAATTCTTTTAGCAAGAAACAGTTTGGGGTATCCTGTCTTTCATAAAATGTTGCCACGTTGGACTCTCCAGAGATCTCGGGCTTGCACGAAAAAGATTTTGTCATTATCCTTTGCTTCAGTTTTAGACTGTTTTGTTCAGTCAGCATTAACCACAGCAATGTGAAGCATGAACATTGCTGCATATTGTGAGCACTGTGACAACAATAGTCAATGTTTGCCTCTATCAGAGACTTTAAAGTTGTGATTTTTTTTTGTTTAATAAAACATCTCAAAAATTTCCTGATGCTACAATTATCTCCTGAAAGCCTGTAATAAAGTTAAACGTATGTTACTTGGAAAACCAAAGCATTTGATACAAGTTCACAATTTTAAAAGCATGGTAATTTTATTTGTGTTTTCTCTCTCCCTGTCTCAGAGGTATACCTAGGTAGACCAAAGGTACCAGATATGTCTGAGTAGGAAGAAGGATATGAAAAGACTTGATAAATGTTTTTAAATCTGACACAATTCCAAAATTGTTTTCTGTAAAATATATGACCTGTATAGAATAAGTGATGAACCAAGGCAGAAAGAAAGCTTTACTGACACAACCTTTATAAAGCTCTCTAGTGCTATTTGTTTCTATATATTTTTAATGAAAAACAGAATATGAACTGGATTTTATTGCCTTTTTGAATTAGCAGCATATGGAATTTTTTTCAGCCTTATATCCTCTGAAATATATGATCAAACTCTCTTTTAGATTTCCTTTCTAAAGTTCCTTTCAAAGAGACACAGTGGTAGAAAATATAATTTTTTAAAAAAAATGTTTTTGTAAAGAGAAGATTCTAAAAGGGCTGGAGTCTCTCTGCATGTTAGTATCATAGTATTTAATGTAAAATAACTACAAGGAAAACATTCTTCATTTCTTAGCCTTTTTTTATTATTTTCTATAAGAACGGATTGCTGTTCTGTCTGCACTGAACTTGCACCAGCTGTATCAGAAATTCAGCGCAGGAAAAGAAAAAAGGTCTTTTGCCTTGCAGATCCAACAGCAGAAAACACTTCCTTGAGTGTGGTGAGGGACAATCAATATAAAGAAGGGCAAGTTTCGGGTTATGTAACATTGGGTAATAGGGTCACATATTAGGAGCTATTTTAAACATGAAAAGGTTTATAAAGAAGAAAAGAAAGAATGACATGTACTTTCCTAGCCATGTTTTGCAAACTAAAGTTACTGCTTTTTAGTTCTAAGTCCAGCCTGCTAGGATTTTCTAAAATATCACATTTTGATGCTTCAGCTTAATGAAGCTCAATGCTTCATAAATTTGACTTTTTAGAGGATGTCTTCTCTGAAAATGGAAGTTTTACAGATTATTCCACAAGAGTGTAAAATACTGAGTTTAACTTACATGTGGAGATACAACTTCTTTGAGACCTAATATATTTCTAAAAAACCCTCAGCTGGAAGTAGTAGCAGCTGCTGAAAAAAAAAAATGGAAAAGAATGTCAACATATGTTGCACAAAAGAAGGGAGTGTAACCATGGTATTGTAAGTGGCATAAGGCTGCTAGAAGCCTAATCTCCCTTCTCAAAGCCCTTTCCCCTCAGGAATCTCAGAGGAGGAAGAAGGAGTAAGTTATAGAGGCAAAAATATGATGAAACTAAATAGCAAAATAGGCTTTGCCATGTAAAGTGTCATTGTTAACTGCTGGGGAAAAAAAAAAATAAAAAAGCAGCATAGATCAGTTGAAATAGGTTGTGGTCACACAATCTCAGGGTGGAGGTTTGGTTATCCCTGTCTGCATTCTCTGACAGCCTCACCAGTTCAGTGTATCTGAGACACAATACGATGGCTGCGAAGGACTGTCTTTTCTCATGATGTAATGGAAAAGTGTAAACTGATTTGGAGGTCCACACTATAGGAGAAAATGGGTCTGTGACTACTTTCCCTGTAATGGCTTTCAATAGCTATAAGAAAGTTCATAAGTTTATATATATTGTGTGGTTTATTAGCCATCATAATAATTTTGGACTTTTGGTGAAAAGTAATTTTCCATAGGGAAAGTTCTATTTTTTCTTTTTTTCTTTCTTAGTCATGCTTCTCTCCCATTTCTGGGGTTCAAATGTCCTGGTTCTTTATGACTTGAGCTTCCTGGTGATCGCTGACATTGATCCTACCCACTTCACTCAGCAGTTCTGATCTGCATTAGGTATTTGTCCTTATACTAGGATCCATGAGGAAAAGACAAAGAATAGTGTGTCAATGATTTACAGAGACTGACAAAACAGTGAAGCAGTATTTCACACACACCCCAGATCACCAAAGAGAACTGAATTTCTGGAGGGAACAGTAGCCATCTAACTAATTGCTTTAAGTAAAAATCTCACTGTCAAGGTCAGTCTAAAACCACAGGGAAGCAGGGTGTATTTTATTATATGAAACCTCTCAGTGTTTTAATTTGATTATGTTATTAGTTCCATGTAAGTCTATTAACTGAAAAGGCATGATTAGCTGAATAAATTTCAGAAATGATGTGAAGGCTAGTGTCAGCAGTTAGAATCCAGACATGAGTTTTTGCTTATGAAGGCAAGAAGTCAAAATTTAAGGTGGAACTTCCTAGAAAAGACACTTGAAAAAGCTATTGTGGGAAAGGAACATTTATATGATTTCTGTTTATCCAAACAGAGGAAACACCTCTTTGGTCAAATGAAAAAAAAAAAAAAAAAGGACAGCAACAGAGTCTTTTGAAGGTGAATTCAACCTTGGAAAATTAATCTGGAGAACATAGCTCTAAACAAAATTTTCGATAGGAGAGGGCAGCACTGTTTTAAGGTCCTGTCTGAAAAATCTTTCTTCACTGACAACTGATGTTCACATCAAAAAAGCCCAACAAACCACACAACATTTATTTTGATACTTTAAATATGAAGAAAGTTGACTCTACTTCAGAGTGTATTTGAGGACTTCAAAAGTAAGACTGAAATTCCATTAGACCATTGTAATATGCTTTTGAACACTTTAAAGACAAACACATCTTCAACAAATAAAAGCAAGCTGCTGTGAACCTAGATGTTCTGTCTTTTCCCCTCTGTCTCTCCTTTGGGGATTCAGCTCTTATTTATGTTGCTCCTAGAATTTGAGCTCAACTTCTGATCTTAAATGTCATCGCTGCAGAAAGAAAAAGCTGAGAACATTAGGAATTAGAGAGTCTACATTTGTCTGGATACCAAAGGGCAAGTACCAGCTAGGCTGGAGAAAGTAAAAATGTTTTCAGCGACGAAAAAGAAAAGCTGAACCCATGCAGGAACTGCCTGTATGTATAACTAATCATGTCTGTGTTTGTACTCTTCTAGGGTGAGAGAAGTCTGATGTGAAGAAGGCCTTGATATTGTCTTTGACTTCCTATTTTCAGGGTGTCACGACTGCTCAACCTTGGTGCTTCTGCTGGCAGAGTTCCCCTCCAAGCCTGTGCTGCAAAGTTTGCAGAGGAGGAAGCAAGGCAGAATGGGGTGTAGTAGTAAGAAAATACCCTCCCTGAACATATCATAGAATACCAGGTCAGAACAAACCTCAAGGACCATCTAGTCCAACCTTGAAAATAGGAGATATCTTCAAGGGAAGGAGGTAAGCACACAGGCTGAGAAGCCTGGGTGAGAAACCAGTGTCCCTGGGCCAGCAAAAGTGGCATCAGTTCTGTCCCTTCAGCCCAGTGGGCTATTTCTAGCTGGGATGTGAGCAAATCTAGCCCTGAATGCTTCCCAATGGACAGGACACAGTGTAAGATTTTGCTGTGAAAGGCTCTGTTCCCGCTGTCCTGAGAGGTGAGAGGACATGTCAGGAGAGATTCTTTGCCTCTTTGAGTTTAATGTGAGGTGCTGGCTGTAAAGTGAATCAGACACTTCAGAATCTCTTTCATGATGGTACAAATCACAAGTGTCTGTCTCTCCAATCTTCCCTTCCTGTGTCCTCTGCATGAGTCGACTTTGTCATTTCAATATGAAAAGGATGAAATCTGTACTACCTGTTTTAGTACCCTGCTTTTGTCCTGTTTGGACTTTGATTTTCATTCCAATTGTTCTGTTTGCAGGAAAAAAAAACCAAACAATAATGTCCTTAGGACAACTTCTCCTACCAATTTTAGGGTTATATTGTTATAAGAAATCATTGATTGGACCTTGGTTATACAATATGTGGGACAAACACCTGTAAAGGCAGGAGTTGTTTGGTTTCATTTGAACTTGATTGCCTTTGTCCAGGAACAAGTGTTTTGGGAGACAATGATCTTTAGCTGGTTTTGCATCCATCAGATATTTAACTTCGACATTCATGTTTATCTATGGGAAAGCTATGAAGGGCTGCAACTACATTAGGGAGAAACAGGCAAATGAAAGGCAAAGCAAAGCTGTAGAAACAAAACAATACACACCCATCGTACTACTGTGTTACTGCCCGAAGGAAGGGTATGTGCATTGGTCAAACTAAGTTTTTTTTTACAAGTTGCACAAATAACTTACAACATCATGCCTTGGCCTCTGGGGAGGCAAAGAAAAAAATTGGTTGGATTTTGCTGTCAGACAAGCTATGAAGTATTGTGTGGGAAGGCGTCACTGGTAGACAAATTGAAGTCATGGGTTTACCCTTAAAAGATGATTCTGCAAGCTCTCACTGTTTCAGGAAATCCTGTTGAAATCATTGTGATCACTACCATGAGTCCTTATTTACAGGACTTTGCTACAGCACAGGAAATTCTTTACAGTTTATGTGTTTATTGAAACTGCTATGATGTGTATACCTTGAAATAAAAGCACACCAATCAGTGTTACGAATAGAACAGATCAAACTATTCATTATGAATTACATTTATTATAATCTTCGCTTTTGTACTAAATAATGAATTACCAAATTCCCAGGAGTTAAACCATTTAATACCCTTTCCTCACCCAGTGATCCTTGCTATAGCTTATTTTATTTATTAAACTTTAAACAAATACTTGACTGCTATTTTTGGAACATGAGTGAGCAAGCTGTAAGGAGTTCTAGCTGTGAGCAAAAATTCTCTGAACTGGCCTCTACTGTCTTTCAAGCCTACCAAGACATACACCAGTCTGCACATTATCAAATGTCCTCTTCTAACTCATCTGGAGGTGCGAATGACACTTTGACAGTTTCAAAACAGCCTGCCATTGCATAAGGGAAGGAAGGGAAGGTGCTGCCCTGGGGCAGTATTCCAGGGTCAAGTCCTACACCTGTACTGTTTTACAAAAGGCTTTTCCAAACATGCAGAGAAAGCAGCTGACAATGAAAGACACTGAAAGACTTTGGTCAAGTATTTCCCACTAAATATTATAAAAGAAAACTATTTCTAGGGTGTTAATGCCCAAAGAACTTTAATCACCTAGAAATAAAGGTAGAAGTACCATCTCTAATGTAACTTTCACTGCATTAGAATAATTTTTAAAGATAAAGAAACAGTGTGAAGTGTCTTATGTGATAAAAAATTAATACTAATACTTGAAGAATTAACAAAACAGATACAAATTCTTAAGCTGTTGGAAATCAATAAATATGTTAATTGCTAAAGCCACAAAACCCATCAGTCTTCTAGGAATGTGTAGTCTTGCATAATACATTCAAATGCAACATTGCCCACAACTGATTAGCTAGTTAAGTCCAGATGTTTTGAACACTGTAATATAGTAAGATTTGCTTGAAGAAAAGGTATAGTTAATTTCTTATCACTGGCAGCTTTCCATTACAAGAAAACCTATTTTTCTGCCTGAGGACTGTAACTGTTATGTGAAAGACTTTATATTTCCTACCATACTTTTTTGGGCATTGACATTAGTGCTCTGACAAATTCTTGTAAAAATTCACAAACTGATCATAAAGTTTAAATTAGATATTTTTCTTTTGGAAATGCAAGTTTCTCCAGAAGGAAAGAAAATCCATTTGTAAGAAGTCAACTTCCATTGAATTTACTTTGGCAAAAAAACATCCAATTAATTGTTTTCAGGAAGTAAAAATACATTAACAATTATAATATGACATTTTTTTTTTGAATCCATAGCAAAAAATAATGTAAAAAGGAATTCATAGAGTATTAGAAGTTTATATTCTGCTTTTGCTATGAGAATATGTTGAAGAAAGCCTTTCGAGCAGAATCAAGTTTTTTAAGATACTATGTTCAGATGCCTCTGAATAGTTGTAAAATTCCAGGTTGTCAAATATATTCCCACCTCCTGGCAAACACAAATCAGAGGCACAGATTAGTGCCCTAACTCACCTTCTATGCACATTCTTAAGCCTGATATCCAAAATGTGTGTACTTGCTGGCCAGCCCCAGATCCAGAAGCTGAAGGGAGGGCTGCTTCACTCTGCTGGGCAACTGTGCTTGGGAAAGACACCTCAGACCAAGTACCTTCTCATTGCAGGCTTCCTTTCAATTTCTTCTCACTGATATTTGCTATTGCAGTTTTTCTGCTGGACCAATACACTACTCCTGCCACACAAGTTGAGTACTGACTCTTCAGGCAATAAAAAGACATATAATCTCCCTAGAATTTGACATTATTTATGACTATGCAGAACAAAGTAAGGCTTAAACTTTATTGATCACTGAAGAGAAATGAGCAGCCCTAAACAGTGAGTTTCTAGTAATCATGAGAAAGACAATGGGACACATTGAGGCAGTACCCCAAGTCCTCTGATTCTTGTTGCCTCTTCACTACCCTTTGGTAACAAAGGATGGTGTCTCTTGCTTATCCACTGATAGATTGCTCCACTTGCACTGACTTTTTATTGCAGTCGTTTATTCGCATCCAGCACAGCAGATGTGGTAAACACAAAGTTACATTGATGCATATCACTGGTGGCATCATCTGGCAATTGTCATGTTTGTTGGGTCTCCATGTGAACTAAATGCAGAGGACCCAAGCTCACAGTCAGATTTTGAATTAAAAGCATGAGATTCAGTGTGCCACTAGGACACTAAATATAGTTGTCTAGATGTGATTGCCTACATGTGAGTGAGATATCTGAGCTCTCATTACAGTCAGTTGAAATCTGGGCTGTGATTTACCTGCAACGTGGGATGGTCTCTTCATATATAGTCATAATCTTCATGTAAACATGTCTATGTCAGTACTGAAATTTAGGTGTCTTAGTTCAGAGTGGAATGTCCTTGCAAGCAATCTTGATGACAATGACAGAGATAATACTTGCAGAGTGAAAAAATTCCCTTCAGCTGGAATTCGTGCATGGTCACTCTACTTGCTTAACCGAACATACATATTCTTACAGTCAAGTAGTATTCTCAAATTCAATGTTTTCCTTGAAATTAATTGTTTTCTTTGGCACTTTTTTCTTATTAACCATCTCTAATGGAAGCTGTTGAAAACCCAGCCCTCTAAAGTGATAACAAATAATTTATGCACAGCTAATGTGTAACATCAAGGCCTTTGATTGTCTCTTCCCAGGACACTCAGTTTCTAGTCCAGGTGAGGCCTTTGAATATTATTCTGTTACTCTGTTTACATACTTGATTTTCAGCCCTGCTATTGAATATAATGAGACACATTTCAAGGAAGTGTCATTAAAAAAGAAGAAAAGTAAAAAATAGGATTTATGTCCTCAGCTTGAGTGTTTGTATGACTCCATAGTCTTTTTTTTTTTTTTAATCTTTATTACCGAAACTTTGGATTTCCTATTCATTCATCAAAAGAATAGTCACATTTGCAGACACTCACTAAGCTCTTGATTACCTTGGATACCTTTGCTCACTCAGACAATGTGATTAATTTCATCGGTGCTGATAAGATGGGTAGTTATCAGCCACAATCAAATTATACTTAGTCAAAGAGTGCTGAAATTGGCTGTTAGGGTGGGTTCAGACAAGCTGTGCCACAAAGCAGGATCATCAGAATATACCAAGGATTCAGTCTATGTCTTTCCACTCTCCACCAACCTTGTATAATGTTGCCCAGTCAGAGGATGAAAAGGTCTTTCTGCTGAGTGATACTTAACACACTAAGGTGCATAGAATGAAGTTACACAAGACAGTTGGACCAATTCTGAAACCGATTGAGGACAGTCTTACTACTTCCTTAGCAAAATTAGTAGCACACCCTGTTAATGGTACCAGAAAACTGATGAAAAAAGCTCTCATTTAGAAAAATTACTATGTCCCCCTCCTTGTTTTGTCCTGTTTGTCACTGCTCCATTTGGCAATGGCCATTGGTATGCTACAGATAGGTCTAGATGCGATAGAACATCGTGTACTGCTGAGAAATGAAAACAAGGCTTCTGAAGTTGCATAGGCCAGACTCATAAATATGACTGTTACACGTGTGATTTCTGAGATACAAATATCACGTATTCTTACCCAGCTGAAGAGATTATTTTTAGTTTGTTAAGCAACTTCCTTCTGGAGCACAAGAAAACAGTCAGGAAACTGTTTTGTTGCAATAATGTTGACATTATTTGTGTTCATATGATAATTTTATTAGAACGCTTATATTTTCATTTTAATTCTGAGTTAAAGGAAGTTTTATTGTATTTCCACAGGTGTCTTAAGGAGGTATTTGACCAGGTGTTTTTAACCTCTGAGTTAATTCAAGTAATTTGTTTTCAGCTGGGAAGTGTAAAATTCTTGATTACTCCAGGGCTTCTGAAAATTGACTGGTCTATGAAGATGTTAGGCCTTCAGCCTTTACTGAATAACACTTTGAGAGATGACTAGTATTGCTGAATTCTATGACCCAGATGTTTAGGCATTTGCTTCCTGTTGATTTCAAGGCTGCAAGGCAGCTATGAACCTTTTATCCATCTGCGTTAAGTGAAGAGACATTCCACACTGTTTCTGAGTGATACAGGCCCAGAGCCAAACTAGAAACAAAAGGATACTCACGTCATTAATGATGTCTTAAAGCATTGATTAGTAATAATAGCTTTCATATATTAAAAATTTTGAAATATCAACAATAGGGGAACGTGTTTGAAAAACATTAAAACCTATTTAGTTGAAATATAATATTTGCTTACACAAGGGAACTTGTTTTGTCTTGTTACCTTTGAAGTGATAAGGTTGTCATGATTTTGATGAGACTCCAATAACTCCTAGCGATCCCATTTTTCTACCTCTTATGAAAGTTCTTGAAAAGAGAAGTCCTTGAGTAATAATCTTGTTAATGAAACGCTACGAAGGAGAACAGCAGCCAAGAATGGCATCTGTGTTCCTGACATTATAAAGCAGGGAAGGAAGCTCACTTCTTGGCTGGGATTGACTCGAGAAGCAATATCACATCTTCATGCAAATCATAAGGAGTCATCACCAAATAGAAATATTTCCAGTACTCTTCTGAGCAGATCTGTATAGCCAATATACATGTTGATTTAGAAACAGCAGCTTTAATTATTGCCATTTTACAAATGTTGTGAGATCCTAGTCCCTTTGGTACTCATTTATTAGTAGTAGCAGTATTAATATTTGTATAATTTGTTTTAAGCTTAGCAGGAAAGCTCCTAAAGTAGGAACATTGTTTTGTTTGTCTTTATGTAGGCTCACTAAGTTAGGCTTTTGAGTCATGTACAGCTTAAAGAGGAGGTTTGAGCTTTGTTGACATGGGAGCAAATCTGAATCTCCAAATGTGGGAAGCAGCAGACTAAAAGATGTGATGAGATGGATGTTAATGGAATCTCAGCTGAATGTTCAGTCTGCTCTTATTATGCAACAGTCAGGAGTTTGGGAAGCAATTGTTACCGTCCACTTGTAAAGTACTACCAGATGTCTCTTCTTATCAGGCCTTGGAGAGGTGCATATCTGAGACACCTAAGATTTTGATATGAGGTTTGTGAGCCAGCAATGGTAGTCACTCCTGCACTACAGAGTACAATGATGAATTCAGAAATGCCATGCTGCTTTATATAAGCTCTTTCATAGAAACAATAACAGTCACACGCTATTGAAACTTGAAACAGAAATAATTTTGGCTGCCTGATCAAATCATGACAAGTTCAAGAACCTGTTCCTTTCCAGTCCTGATATTTTGCCAAGGACTTTTAGGATAGGTCTCTTTTAGCAGGTGACATAGCAGGAGCATCTCACAAAATATTCCATGCAACAGTGACTGTATTAAGGGAGTAAATGGTACGATCAAGTGGCTTCCCTATTGTTTTCTTGCTTATGGCTTTTCTTTCTCAGCTAAGAATGCAAATGTTATTGATATTGTTTGTGCATTCGCATTCCTGAACAGGCCATTTGCTCTAATTTTTCAAGATTTTGTAGCAGTTAATCTAACAGTTTATACTGCTACAGAATTCCTATTAAAAATTATGTATATGGTATGTGAATAATGATAAAAGGATTTGGCATGTGCATGAGAAAGCTGATGAATTGCTGCTTGTGGTAATGACACTTGCTGTTCTTTTTTCCTCAACCACATAGCATTGGATCCTGCCTTTAGAAAACAGTCTTGTTTTTGTCAGGCAGGAGATAATGGAGAACCTGTTTCTTTAACCATCTGTTCATTGCTGAAGCCTTGTGAGGTGCACTGATGTCCTTGTTCTGTCTCTCTTTACAGCGCTCTGAATTCCTCTTGCATCTTTAGGCTTCAAACAGAAGCACATGGGGCTACATGGTGTACTTTTGTCTGCTAGATACAGCTCCATTTTTTTTTTAGGTGTTCTTCTGTTTGTGCCTCTGATGTTTCTGCTTGCTTTTCTGCAATAAAGAAGAGAGAGGCCTGTGAGGTTATGAACTGCAAGAATATTTAGTCCATACACACACTTACTACACCTCAGATTTACAGAACTCTTAGTTCTGGGAATAATTATCCTCCACACATTGGAGAAGCTGTTTGCAGACCCTGGTAATCAGGGCTAGATCAATTCAATTAATGTCCAAAGAAAATTGCTGTTATTTCTTCTGTATTATCACTTGGAAAGCCAAAAAGAAGTTCCCACTGCTATAAAACCTTGCACTGTTAACATTGGTGTTGGGAAATGGTTTTTCCCATTCCCTAATTGAATGCCAGCACTGTTGAGAACTGATAGCAGTAGCTGCCAGAAGAAGCCATTTCTAGAACACAATAGCAAATTTTATCTAGCTTGCAAAATCAGAAGCTATGCTATGTAACAACACTCTTGAAAAATCATATCAACAATGATAAAAAACCCATACCAGCATTGTGGAAGGTAGGAGGCCTGTCTGATGGACACCGATTGCAGGAAATGTTATAGCACTGCTCCAATTGAAAAATGTGAACTTTACAACTTAGTCCTTGGGCTGCACGGCAGCATCCAAGCTTTGCACCCTTGGAACGGCCTGAGTGTTAGTAATATGGAAAATCTGACTCATGACTCTCTGAAGTCCCAAATCAAGGTTTGGAATGAAACCTGTGTTTATTTAAGGATATATTTCTTGGCAGCATTAGAGGGACATTGCCACAATTTCACTGCTTTCAAGCTAATTTCTATAGTAACAATAAAAAGTTTTAGGTCAGAGATCAAACAGAACTTTTTAAAGGAAAATCAAATTAAATTCCATTTTAAAATAAATGCCTATTAAATACTCACAGTTATATCTTCTAGAAGAAGATATAAAAGCTCTTGCTAGGAATCTTTTATTGGTTTAGAAAAATGGAATAGTTTAGTGCTAGATCACACCTCTGTAACCAGCACAGATTGTACTTGCAGTATAGGAGACTGCTGTGGAAAGCAGCAGCCTGGAAAAAAAAACTCAGCTGATTAAGGAGCAGTCAGTATGATGTTATGGCTGAGGGAGTTAACATGCATAGGGAAAATATGACTGAAGAGGAGTACAGGTCTGGTATTGCTTCTCTGCAGAGGAGCAATGAGGCATGGGAAGCCCAGGGTCTATTCTGTGGCAAAGAACTTCAAGGAGATGCACTCAGTCAAGGACTGCATGAATGACTCGGAGTGTGATTCCAGGGAGGCATTCTTAAAAGTGAGTATCGTAACAAACTCACACTATTTATCCCATCCAAGAGAAATTTTAAAAACAACTTCATAACAGACTTCAGGCATTTCCGTTGAATAAAACCAGATCAGTTCAGAGTGAGAATATTCAATCGATTCTTAGTAGAGAGGATAAGATAAAATTAGAAGACAAAGGGGTATACAAAGGTATTTTTGAAAAATCCTGAGATCTGAGCCCTGCAGTAGCAAGGCTGTGTCAAAAAAAAAAAAAAAAAAAGCCTTTTCTGGCCTTACAATAGGTGCATATAGCCTCTTCCCCACCCCCTCATTTCAATTAACAGATTTGCTGTTGCTCTTCCTAAAGAAAAATTCTTTGGATTCTGTTTTTCAAATCCAGCAGCACTGAGTTGAAATTGAGTTATCATTAAAGTTAGACACTGGTAATTTTTGCCTTTTAGATAGTGGGACTTTCATCTGGTTTTCGTGAAAGGCTTACCAACATAAAGGTACTTAAGAATAAAATCTCTGTGTAACATATTCCGTGCTGAGTAAGCATGTTTGCAAATAGTGTAACTGATGAAAAATTGCTCTCCCTTGCTCTATCTGTGGATACATCTGGAGAATGTTTTACTTCCATTTAATATTGTGAAGTTGTCTGAAATTGTAGACTTATATTTTAGGAATATATTTATATTCTGTGAAGGGTTCTTCTGTCAATGTAGTTTAGCTATAATTTAAAAGTGTAGTGCAGTCCATCTCTTACTGATCCTTCCTAACATTTTCAGTCTATGCAATATTCCATCAGTGCCAGTGAAAATATTAGGCTCAAAGTAGAATGGTGCTGGACAACCAGTCTCACATGGGACTGGTTCTGAACAGCCACTTGTGGCAGTGCCTGCTTTTGCTTTTATAGATCTATGAGAAGTGGTTGAGCATTGAGCTACAGCAGAGCTTTGATGTCTGGAAATCAAAACATAAGTTTGAAGGTGAGAAGTTAATTCAAATGCTTTCCTCACAGCCATCTGACAGTGGAGCATTGTTCACAAGCAGTTTGGCCCAAAATATCTTTGGATTGGCATAGAAATCACAAAGTGTTAAAGGAAATGTTTGTATATTTTCTTATTTGCTACTAACATTTTAAGTATATTGAAATAATTGTATTTTCAACAGTGAACATTAGAATTTGTTCTTAATAAAACAGAGCATAAGGTGATGAGGAATTGAAGAAAAACTTCAACACTGATAATAAAAGTCCTAAGTGGTAACAGTACTGAAATAAGGTCAAGTCAATGCTCTCCTTGTTATTTCTCAAAGAATCAGTACTTCTTGTTCCGTTTGTCTTATGAAGTGCTACATCACCCACCAGTCTCTTATTGTGACATATATAATCATGTAAAGATGAACAGGGAAGGTGTTTTTTGTTCTAATGGCATTATACAAACAAATTAGCAGGAGCTTGTGATGTTCACAAAAACAGGATTTTCCTACAATTTTTTTTTATATGAAAAGCTAATACAACCCCTTCCATTCCAGAGCTAAAAGGTGGAATGCCTTCCTCATTAATCAGCCATCTCTTCAGCTTAATAATACTTAGCAGCCATATAATGCTTTGCATCCCCCAAGCACTGTACCAAAATTAAGGATCTTATTTAATAGTTGGGCATTTAACTACTTGCTAAGGGAGTGCTGATAGCAATCACAAGTACAAGTGTTTTCAAGTTTTAAAAAAGGAGGATAAAAAAAAAAAAAGAAAATCTAGATGCTTAAAATAGTGCCCAAAATTTCAGAGGATTCTTGTTCTTTTCCTCTTGTACAGTGATTAGATATCATGTTGATAAATGCCTTGGTACCTTTGAAGAAAAACAGACCATCAGTACATGGTAATTTTGACTGAGCTCCTAGGAATACTGCATCTGAAAAAGCAATGGGGTGATAGCTTTTATGCCATCATTTCTCTTGCCTGGATCATTTGGTGACTTGTTATGCCTATATTATTAACTAATGTGGACAAATAAGATCTATAGAAGTAACGACTGATGTTTAGGGCTTAATATCTGCAATATTCACATTTTGTGGGTTTTATATTGGGACTAAACTGATCTCATGATCTGAGTGCCCGTTATAGCAGGAGTACATTAAGTACACTAGCAGGAGTACATTAAGTACGCTCCCAGGAGCACATCATCCAGTTTAGCTTCATCCAGAAGGAATCCAGGTCGTGCACTCCGAGACCACTCTGTGGTGCAAATCAAAACACAGCAAATAGAGATAATAGGAAATCTACTTAAAAATCTTACTCTTCCTCTAAACTGAAACAGTAATGTAGGCACCCCTCTGGGACTTGGATGGGATGTACTATCTCTAACTCAACAGAAGAGCCTGTACTGGCACACACGGAGAAGTGCATATATCATTTTGAAACACTGGCTGGATTGTTTTCAGGGGAAAGGAATTCTCATCTTTCATTATGGTTTGTAAGTGGCAGCTAGAAATAGAGGTGGGAGAGCTGGAATGAAAGACATTGATTTAATGAAGTGTTTAAGCTTCTACAGTTCCTAGAGCTCACGTCGTTTAGTTCTTTGCTTAACCGGAGCCTCTGAAAGTTCATGCTTGAAAAACCTGTGGTATATACAAAAATGTTTTTCTGTGGTAGTCCTAAAATACCAATTCCTACTGTGAATTTTGCCATATATTGCCATATGGATACCAAGAAGGGGCCTGCTAGGCCAGCGTGCCATCTACAGGAGTGTGAAGTTTCCCCAGAGTAAGGCAGAGGCACCTACTGCAGTAGACGGCTGTGTAACAGTCTGTCCCCAGCACGAGGTCTCCAGTACTAGTTTAAGTAAGAGAGAGATCAGATTTTGAACAAAAGCTATTAACAACTATTCCAAAGTGCTAACAAAAGCAGTTCTAACTTTGGGTGCAAGCCAGATTTAAATGACGTGTTTAAGGCTCATCTCTAGCAGGAGTCACCAGGGGTTATTAGACTCTGTAGGCATCCATCTAGACAAGAGTTGTTGGTCAGTGACTACCACATTGTAAGAATTGTCCAAACATAGCCAGAAATGTGCATATGAGGGAGGCCCTGCAAAAAGAATGTGTAAGTGTTGACAGTAAATAAATATAAGCATCCACCGAAAAGAAAGAACAGTAATTTAATCTTATTATATGATAAAGTTACCTTGAGTTATAGCAGGCTGGAAATCTCACAAGCTGTTCCTAAGAAAGAAGCTTCTTTCTCATTGTTTTGTTTAAAAGCTGGTAACTATCCTGAAGCAGAGGGCTTCCATCCTTTCCAAATTTTTAGACTTGTTCACAGTTTATAAGCCTGTAACTTTGCATGGTCTCATCCATGCAAATGTTCAATCCCATTTTGAGTCATGCTGAGCTCCTGGCTGTGTTGCTGCCTTATGAAATGTTCTATAGGCCAAGCAGGAAAAACACATTTCCTTTTACTGGTTTTACATTTGCTGCCTTTCTGTTTCCCCAGATGTCCCCCTGTTACAACAAAGTAATGGAGAACATACACAGGATTGTTCAATTTACCACCCGACTGCTCCTAATTATTTTGCATGTCTCTTTTTTGCACCTTCCTATTCATCTTCTCTTTATCTCACAGTGAAATAAACAGTTATATTTATTTTTCTTTTTTTCTCAGTTCATTAAAGTAATTTTCTCTGGAACCACCTTTTCTCTGTCATGCCACTTTTGCTGCAGGACAACCAGAACTTGCCTCCACATAATCTTATCATCCTTACAAGCCACTGTGATATAACTCCACAGAAACTCCTAATCCCAGCATAAATCTCCTAGCTCAAGTAACCTTCATCTTCCTCTCAGGGTGCTTTATCAGTGTTACTGCTAACCTTAGCATCTTCCTTTAACACAGCCCTGGCCCTATAATGGTCTTTTTCTACCATAACCTCTTCATCTGCTCACTTGTTTCTCATGTGGCTTTAATTAACCACCTTGATGCTCTCTGACCATTTACACATGTATTTTATCAGAATGGGTGAATGCCCAGAAATTTTAGCCCTATCTCCCCACTACCACACATATATTTCCTACTACCTTCATCAGCTGCTAGCTGTAGAATCACTTCACTGGTTTTAGTCTCAGTTTGCATATCCTATATTTACTCTACCTCCCTCTTTGCTCAATTTCCTTCCCTACAAATCCTGATAGTAGCTTCTTTCCCACTCAAGTCCAAGTCATTGTTTCTCCTCACACTGAAATATCCTTCTGCATGTTTACTTTTCTCCCTTCTTGCTTTTACTGTTCTTTAATCAAAAAAACCTGCTTTTTCCTCTGTATAGCCCAGGTGCCTGAAACACAGTCACAGAGGACAAGTTATTTCTCAAGCTCAGTGCGTATCCCTTTCTAGTGCTGCATATGCTCAGCCTCTCAGTGGTTATGGCACAGAGATCCCTTGTGCCCTATGGCTGGTGAGAGGAATGAACTTTGCTGTTTGGGGAGAAGATATACAGTTGAGACAGTATCAGGAGCTAAAATAGAAGAATATGTCTTTTAGTGTGTGTGAAAAACAATTTTCAAAAGTTCTTTTTAGATAAATTTTCACCAGGATGTAAGCTTTTCCCCCACAGCTTTACTGTGGCTCAAAGAAAATGTCACTATGATTTTTTGACATGGATCAAATCATGTATTATTTCCCCCAGACTGAAAGAGAGAACAGGTCAAGATCCATTCTTAATAATAAAAATAGAGACTTTGACAGTGAAAGATGTCAGCTAACCTGGGCAGAGGAAAATGTAAAGTACAGCTACAGTTTGAAAACTGTAATTCAGAATTTGAAGTGGAAAAAAAATTTACAAACCCAAGTAAAAAGTTTTTACATTCTAAGAGAAACATTTATTGAATGCAATTACCCAAATTCAATGAAATTATTCAGTTACTCTGCATGAAACACTTTAACATCACTTGAATTAAACCGAGGGATTTAAAGACTGCCTTTTGATATTTGTTTGTTAAAATCAATAGGTTCCTGAGGCAAGTTTAGGTTCTGAAGGAGTCAGCTCTTCCAGTGAAAAAAACATTGCATTAAAACTAGAACAAAATGACAACCACCTCATCTATTCTTCATTTTTTCTCATGGTAAAAGCTGACAATAACACCAACTCTTTGTTCCAAGCTTAGCAGTACTGTCCAAGTCAGTCATAAGCCTTTATGCAAGGATAGACTGTTTAAAAAGCTTCATGTTTTACTTAGTGAACAATGCAGTTAATTCCCCTGTGGTTATATCATTAGTATATTTGAGGAACCAGCAAACTTGAGTAGGCAGAATGGGTTATGAGAACCAACAGACTGTTTTCAGTGCAGTCTTGTTCCTCAGAGACAGTGTACTTCTGCTGTAACATAAAAGGTTGACGTTTTTCAGGTGAAAGGATGAATAATAAAATTCTGTCTGGTAAGAAACAGCTCATATTCTTACAATTGCCTGGCACTTTCCATATACAATGCCTTGGTAGTGTTTTATATTCAGGGCTCACATTGTTCTCCATAAAATGGTTCAGTAAATATCTATTGGGTATTTTTGAGTAGAAGGTTGGAAAGGAGGTTGCTCAGGTTGAATGTTGATATCAGTTTCACCTAATTTTAGATATCTATACTCCAGATGTTTGTGTGTGAGATAATCTTCCTAGGACACCTTTATAATGAGCGCTTGGATTGTTTTAGTAGCTTGTCTTAGAATTGCCTATTTCTTTCTGTAGTACTTTTGAAGTTTAGTGACTGCAAGCTCAGATAAAGACATTCATATATAGTCAGATGAATTCTCCCTTTGTGCTCTTCCTCTTCAGAGGCTCTAGTGTCCTGTAACTTCATACATAGACTTGAAATTTGGATCAGAGGTTTCTGGCCTCCAAGCCAGATGTGCCAATAGTAATTTCTGAAAGCCTGCCCAGTTACAAGCCTTTTGGGAAAAAAAATGCAATTTACAAGTCCTGTCCCATGTACAGTACTATACTGAGTGTTATTTAGGCAGGACTTTTTTTTTCTCCAGTTTTTGTTATAAACCCAGTCCTCTTATCTGAGTCCTTGTGCTAAGGGTCTCTTAATGCTCTTCATACTTATCCCTAGATAACAAGAAAGAAGAAGTTATTTCACTAAAATTAGAAGAGAATGAACTGTGGTTAGGAAGTGCATACTAGTACAAGCAGCTTGTACGTTGGCAGAGGGATAAAGAAAGAAAAGAAGATCTGGACTGGCAAAGTGAAGCCATCAAGTGGAAGACAGTAAAAGAGAGAAAAGAGGTTTTCCAAGGAGCCATCATATGGGGGAGAACTAGAATTGACAAAACAGGAGGGGGAATCAGGATGAGAACTGTGGGAATAGGAAAAGGATGGAAAGAGGGCATCAGTTCTGGTTCTTTCAGGGCAAGGATGAAGGGTAGAGAGAGGCCTGGGACAAGACAGAGAGGAACAAGCTGCAGGCTGATCCCTTCCTGGCAGGAAAAGAAATAATCCCCAGTAATAGCACTGGGCCCCCAGACCTCCTCTGTGTCAAGTGTCTGTGAAGCTCCTTGGCAAAGTGTGTGCCCATTGCCCTCCGGCGGTTCACAGCTGGAGCAATGGTCTGTTGCTGCCCTCTGTGACGCCGGGCTCTCAGATAGGGGAGGCTGCAGTGCCTGCACTGCAGTCCCGTTGGCCCCTGCCTGGACAGATGGGACATCCCTCCTGAGTTTGTTTGCTTCCCATCATGATGTTTTCCAAGGAGTAAAGGCTTTTCTTTTCCCCTGCCTTTTGAGAGATGAAAATCAATCACAACGAAGTAAGGAAATTACATCATTAACTTGTATCAATAAACATACAGCCTTTAAACTTATGATCACAGTATACTATTCTTATTTCATTCTCTCATGTATTTATACTATTGCTATTGACTGTGGATTATCACAGTCTAGTGCACTATTGCTTTAAAGTACAGTTAATATCTAGTGCCCCTAGTAGTTCTTCACTGAACAAAAAAATCATTAAAATTGAGAAAAAATTATAATGTTTGCCACACAGAGATGTATGCAGTTAGATCTTTGCCCTTGGATATTCCAAAGTTTTTTGGGAAGATTATTTCATTGTTTTTCATAATTTTAAGAAGTCACCTAGTTGATGAAGATGGAGATCTCCAAATGTGGCAAGAACTATAGAAGGTGATACTGCTGACAGGCTCTTACTTTGCACCAAGATCATTGTGAAAAGCTCTGCTGAATCTGCCAAAATGCTTAGTGCTTTAAAGCTGGGCTGGAGCCCTGAGGTTGTCTCTGTACACAGATGTTCTCCTTGAAGAACCTGGGCCTCTGTGGACCTCTGAAGACAGAGTGTACCTCTGCACCCCTTTCTGCTAACATGTAAGAGGTTTTATGGAATTGCTATGTGTACATTTGTCATGCACTCCTAGTATCATGTTTAGGCTTTGTTTCTTCTTAGTTTTTCTTGTAAACTCTTTGTTCATGCGGGAAAAAGCAAACGGACAACCCAAAATGCAAGAAGGACTGAAACAATGAACAAGCCCCTGAGGAGACCAGGGCCTGACAAAGTCAGCAGCCTGATGAAAGCCTCAAGGACTCTGCTTTGCATTCTGCTCTCCTCCCGGGTATCCTAAAGAGACTAGTTGTGAAGGACCCTGGGAAGACGCACCCTGTTTGTGAATGAATAGCAGCTCCTTCCATTTACAGCCGCTTCGGTTCATTTCCCCACATAAGCACAAAAATAACCACTTTGGATCTTTAGTGAAGGGAGGGGGAGGGAAAAAACCTCCCAGAATTAACTCAGGGAAAGAAAGCCAGGTGCCATCTTTGCATTATATCCAAATGAGATGCAGCTGTTTAAATGTAAATATTAAACAAGGGAGAAGAATGCCTTAATTAGCCCTCAAAAGGAGACAGGAAAGCTGTAAGAATGCACCTGACACTAAGCAGTATGAGATAAACTCATTCCAGCTGTCATTGAACTGACAGTTTGAAGGCAGAGCAATGCTATTTTGTGCAAACAATGTAAAATGCTTAGGGAACTGCAATTAGCATCAACATGCATAGTGTAAGTGAATGCAGCCTGCTGGTGTTTACTTGGCTTTGAATTGCTAGGGTTTGGAGTAAAAAAAAAAAATTAGCTATGCATTACACACTGGAGATTTTATTCCAGGCTTTTATGTATTACTGAGAAAAAAGGCACAGGAGAGTGAAAAGAAGAGAAGCCATCAATCTAACTTTAAAAGACAACATGATACTCAAAAGTCACTCTGAATTCTTCCTACCTGAGCAATAAAATGTACAGATTGGATCTATGAGAGAAATTTTCATACAAGCTGTCCATCACATAAATAAACCTGAAATGTCTTATGCAGTGTGTCAACATAATTCATCTTGCCAGGTGGTAAAAATACAGATATGATTTAAAAAAAAAATCCATAAACAAAGAGCAGAATCAGGGTTATTTGGTAGAATCAAAACCTCTAGTTTACTTTGTGTCTTTATATAAGGTAATACATACAGATTAGGAGTATGTCAGTTACTAATTGTATGCCAAAAAGCTGAGATGTATAGAAACATTGCTTTACCCAATATATCGTTGTTATAAGACATAGTCTCCTCTCTGTAACCTTGACTACAAGCCAAAATGTTGCATGTTTTCTATACTCTTGGGAGTTCACCTCAGTACTCAGGGTTTTCTTATCTAATCTCTCACCAGTCTTACATTATTAAAGCTGACGTTTCAAGCAGTGAGAGGCAGCTGTACAGAAAAGACCTTTGTTAATTTTTGCCAAGTCTTCTGTAAGTAAATATCACTTATGGAAAAGCCCTAAAGGGACAGAGTCTACAAGTTAGAGATTTACCTGCTGATTAAAAAAAAAAAAAAAAAAAAATTAATAATCTAAAGATATTTTGAAAGGTGAAAAAATCAAGCATGCAAATGGCCTTTTCCCAGTATAGTTTAAATCCCTCACATCACCTATATTGATTCAAAGCAGGTATATGCCTGATGCTTTGATCCCTTAGGTGAGACTGAAGCCAAATCTATTGAAGTTAAGAGTCTTACGGATGCAGAAAAGGAACTAATAAACCTTGTGAGACATCAGCATTGGCAGGATTATCCCATTTTTGCTTGCTTAGGATAACAAGTGTACAACACGGGGTGAGTCTGTGCTAGCAGTCAGAGGTGACTCTGGGAGGACTGGATTCAGAAGGCACAGAGCAACACTGATCAGAAATAACTATTAAATGATACTGGTCTTCTGGCCTGCCATTCCAGAGATCTGGTTTATCCTAACTGCTCATGAGACATGCTGTTAGAACTGGCAGCGTTACAGTTGTGGCTTTTTTTTTTTTTTCCTTTGAAATTTGACAAGCTCTCTCATATATACTGAGATAAAAGGCCTGGAATACAAAAAATCGTAGCAGCTATTGTTCATTATCGGATACGTGCACATGATAGGAATGACAAAGCTGGAAACTTTCACTGCAGCGCCCACAGTTCAGAGCCACATCTACAAGAAACATCCATTTGTAAACAGTAACAAGCACTGTGGCCCCTGTGTATGGTGACATCAATGCTTCAGTTGCTGCTTGGTTTGCAAACTTCCCAGACAGACAAGTAGTGGGAAGAACCTCTTCTGCCGTGGAACAGGGTGGTTCACTTGAGGGGAACAAATAGTTACATTTATGAGACCAAATTATTCACGTGTTCGTATGCAAAATGAATCTTTAGACAAGAACCTCTTTATTTTGTGTGCATTATGTAAAAAAGTTTTTTATTAACTGTTCATATTATTAACAGATCCCCACATGAGGGAGCAATTGATAAGAGATAGATAATGTCAACAGGCAAATACAACTCATAATCTGATAAAAGAAATTATGTGTAGAAAACTGGGGGGTGGGTTGAATGTATACAATGCTTGTTTGATATGGAAAAAAGGAGGATGCTGAGGGCAGGAAGTCTTTAAGCCTGTTACAAATTGTGTTGTGGTAGTACTATGTGAAATACCTGCAAATTACTACAGAGAGAAGAAACTTGATGTCTAACATTGCAGACTTTCCATTAAAGACTGGATGTGGGAGGAAATTTTGGAGCTGGTATTTTGGGTCATACAGCTGCTTATTGGCAGAAGTAGGAATGAAAATGAAGTCTCATGACTTCCTGCGAATATACCATATGCTGCTGTCTTCTACAGCATGGACTTCAGCACAGATATTCCAGTGGAGAAAAAATTAACTTGAACTGGAGCAAAAGGCATCATTAACAAGAAAAAAACTGAAGGAATAACCAAAAGCTACTTAGGTGAAAAAGCCAATAAGACCTTCACAAAACAGCCATCATGAAAGATGTCATGTTGTCTATTCAGGCTAATAGATCTCAAAAAAAGCCTTTTCTTGAAACTTCCTCCTTCCCAAATTAAACCTAAGGAAGTTTGCTTTTGTTTGAGAATAGCAGCAATTAGAATTGATTGGCTGAAAAGTATGTTATTCTTTTCCTTATTGTCACAGATGAGTCACTTTGCAATGACTGCATTGTCTTTCTGTATAGTCTGTGAGATAGAATGCTTACCTATTTTTAGTCATTAAAAATGGTACTGTAGTCCTTCATTAGTTCTTTGTAATACCACCTTGAAACGGAAACCATTCACATTATTCTATAGGAACAACCTCAAATGTGCCAACTGCTCGTGCTGATTAGCCACAGGAGTACCCTACAAACTTCTGTTCAGATGCTCAGCTGTCATGTTCACTGTGAGGGTGCTTGGCCTGGCTTTCCGGGAAGGATCTCCCAGCCAGATGCTTGTGGATTTTACACTCCACCTAACCAAGATCTGATGCTAAATTTTATTTTGTGGCTTTCCAGAAGCTGCAGGTTTTATACTATTTGTGTACTGTCATACATTGACTCCCAGCAGCCAGGAAAGATGACAGCTGTGCCACGGAAGATGTGACCACTCTAGAAGGATGATATTGGTTACAGCCTACACTTCCATGACTGAAAAAATGGTGGACTGATTTGTATCTTGATGAACCTATAAGTTCGCAAACATACTGTTAGAAGTGCCCAAATGACCCTTATGGCCAGCCAGTTCTGTTTGGACACCTATCTTCGGGAGATTCTCTGCGAGGAGATTACAGTTGAGTCAATAACTACATATGACCTCTTCTAGCCAAGAGGCCAAGCCACACACTGTCAGGACACTACTTACTGTGAAAGGTGGGTCAGACAGGAGCACAGATGGCCGAAGCCAGCAGGCTGCTGTTTGAGGAGATTGAAGTGGTTCCTCTGCCCTGAAGCTCATGAGAGAGTGCTGCTACCCAAAAGACCTCGTCTAGCTCAAGCTCAGTTACCAGACCTTGGTGCTTGCCAGTAGTCAAGCTGGAGTGGATAGCATGTTTCTGCATACATATGTCACCAAGAGTACAGTTGGCTCTAACCCCTGCTGGCCTCCAGGAGCTGGATGCATGTGCTCAGAGTGCTCTGGCCAGAAAGGCTTTGTTTGGTGAAAGACCAGACACACCTCTGCTCTTTCCTTGGCAGATGTTTAGGGGCTCTCCAAAAGAAGTGCATTCTGATCTAGAAGCATGCCAAAAGATGATATAAAAAAAAGGTGGGTGATCGCGCTTATGCAGCTGCACTTCGTGCCCTGTGTGGACTGCCCTGCTGGGACACAGTGATACCCCAGAGAGAAGAACCCCCAGCCTGTTTAAGGAGAGTTGAAGAAGGTGTCAAGGGAAAGTGACTGTGATGCCAAAGAATAGCTGCTACCAGTGACAACAGCCAGGAGTACACAGGGACAGTCAGCTGGCCAAGGCACCCAAATTTGTACCTAGCACAGAGGTGACTGCAGCTTCAGACTATTGTCCACAAAGAGAGTTGCAGGGTGAAGAGGGCCTGGGAGAAGGATGGGAGAGAAAACCAGTGAGAGGGGCAGGCAAAGGCAGAGAGGGAACATCCAGTGGTAATGTCACATCATCTAAGGGTGTAGCATGGCTAATTTCCAAGTGACACTATTCACTTTCTGATGGACTTTGAATTGTAACGTTGCTCTAGAGAAAGGGTTTCCTCCTGTCACAGACCAGGCACAGAATGGCATTTCTATTGCACCTTAAGGATCCAAAACTGGTTTGAGCAACCTGGACAAGTCCAGTGTGGGTGTTGTCATGCCACATTAGATGGGATGCCAGAAGATACTCTTTTCTATAGATTTGGATCAAAGATAGTTATCAGAGAGCCTGTGGCAGATAAGGTTCCTGTGAAGCAAAATGGTAACAGTCAAAATCTTAGAGAACGGCTGATACCCACAAGGATAACTAATTTTTAGTGGATATGTGAAGCAGAAATGAAGGACATCAGCGAGGGTTGGGGGACAGCTCTTGAGAGTGACCTAGAGAGAAGTATAGATGTAGCTACTGATAGCAGCAGGCTCCTTTCCAGTATATTCAGTGGAGTCTTTTGGAAAATTACTGCAGCTTTCCACAACATGATGCAATCACCATTAGATTGTAGCCTGACAGCTGGGTTTATAAATCAGTTTTCGTCAGCTGGTGTATACTACACTTACTTGCAATTACTTCGGGCTCCATGGAGTAGTTTTTACTATTATTAAGTAACACTGGACAGATTAATTATTATTATTTACTTCCTTCTTTGATGAACTTGAATCCTGTGCTGGCTGATGAATGATGCAGGGGATTATTACAAATGCAACATAAAATGAAAAATGTTACATTCACAATTTCTAATGCTACAAAGAAATAACACTGATAGGTATTTAATAACAAGATGAACTCTGGGAGATTCCTATCCACTCTCTGCTTCAAAAAAAAAAAGTGACAGATTTCCTAAAAAAAAAAGTTTAGTTGTCCCAAAAATAGTTGTCCCAAACCTGTCTCCCTTTGCTCCAGTGAAGCAAGTCACTGTGCTTCTAGAATTTTGAATGCAACAGTGGAAGAGAAGAAGGGGCCAAACTTTGTCCTTTGCATTTCATAATGCATGAAGGAATTCTTATCCCAATTGGAAGCTGCAGAGCAAGCACCATTAGCCTCTCTTCCTAAGGGAGGTCTCCCAACAAGACACTTTTGACTTAATACAAAAAGAATGGTCAAAAATGCCCTGTGGACCACAGCTGCTGTTGATTTTAAGTAAAAAATGTTCCTAGGTGTTACCTTAGATATATACCTGATAGATAGCAAGATAAAGCTGTGAGTGCAATTCCATGCTGTACAGATGTAGTGGGCTTTTGAGTTTCCTAAATAATAATTTCGTAAGGAGTAAAAATTCTGTTTTTGTCTTGTTTCTGCAGGAGAATGGGCTTGGGGAGTAATGGGGATGTTTGCATTGTGAAGAAGACTTTTTGCTAGTGTTGAGTGAGTTGACAGAGCCACATGTGTCGGTAATATAGGAATACTAGTTAGGCTCTGAAGGTCATAACTGTGGTTTTGACAAGCTTCTGTACAAATGTAATGAAAACTACTTTTTATTTCATGTAACCACAGCAGCTAATCTTGGGAATTTGATGGTATTACTTTCTTTACTGTCTGCAGAGAATTTCATAGAATCATAGAATCCT
>NW_008590228.1:0-441 GCF_000691845.1 Merops nubicus
GTGCGGCAGCAGCTCCGCGCTGCGCGGGAGGGTGAGCCGGCCGCTGCAGGGGTAAGCGGGCCTTGGCTCGGTCGGGAGGAACCGGGCGGGGGCAGCTCTGCGGTGTTGCCAGCGAAGCTGGGAGATGTTCTGCAGCGACGAGCTTAGAGGTTCAAAAAGGTCTCTTGTCCGATGTCCTGGCGAGACCTGGTGGCTCAGGGCTTTATCCGCTGGGGTCTTGAAAACCTTCGAGAGTGGAGACCACCCGGGCTCCGGGCGACTTGTTCCTCGCTGCCCTTGTGAGACCCCAACTCGAATACTGCATCCAGTTCTGGAGTCCCCACCATGAAAGTGTCATAGGTCTGTCGGAACGAGTCCAGAGGAGGTCACAAAGAGGATCCAGGGGCCGGAGCATCTCTGCTATGAGGATAGGCTGAGGGCACTGGGATTGTTCAGCCCGGG